>NW_024060642.1:0-22430 GCF_016432855.1 Salvelinus namaycush | reverse complement strand
AGTGTTTTTTCAGTTTGTCAATATGATTTAGAGCTTGTTTTTTGGAAAAGTGTTTATTTTCTGTAATTCAAGGTTGCAAGCTTGCTGAAAAACTGTCCACAGTGTTCCTGTCATCGAGTTTTACAGATACTGCCAAAATTTCACTTACATGAGTGAAACAAACAGGATTTAGAGCTTGTTTATGGAAAAGTGATTAGTTCTGTATTTCAAAACTGATTTGGAGCTTGTTTTGGAAAAGTGGTGTTTAAATTTTTTCTGTAATTCAAGGTTGCAGCTTGCTGAAAACTGTCCACAGTGTTCCTTCATCGAGTTCTAACAGTACTGCAAAAATGTCACTTACAGAGTGCATCAAACATGATTTAGAGCTTGTTTATGGAAAAGTGTTTATTTCTGTTTTTCAACATGATTTAGAGCTTGTTTATGGAAAAGTGATTATTTCTGTATTTCAACATGATTTGGAGCTTGTTTTTGGAAAAGTGTTTATTTCTGTTTTTCAACATGATTTAGAGCTTGTTTATGAAAAAGTGTTTTTTCAGTTTGTCAACATGATTTAGAGCTTGTTTTTGGAAAAGTGTTTATTTCTGTAATTCAAGGTTGCAGCTTGCTGAAAACTGTCCACAGTGTTCCTGTCATCGAGTTTTAACAGTACTGCAAAATTTTCACTTACAGAGTGCATCAAACATGATTTAGAGCTTGTTTATGGAAAAGTGATTATTTCTGTATTTCAACATGATTTGGAGCTTGTTTTTGGAAAAGTGTTTATTTCTGCAATTCAAGGTTGCAGCTTGCTGAAAACTGTCCACAGTGTTCCTGTCATTGAGTTTTAACAGTACTGCAAAAATTTCACTTACAGAGTGCATCAAACATGATTTAGAGCTTGTTTATGGAAAAGTGATTATTTCTGTATTTCAACATGATTTAGAGCTTGTTTATGAAAAAGTGTTTTTTCAGTTTGTCAACATGATTTAGAGCTTGTTTTTGGAAAAGTGTTTATTTCTGTAATTCAAGGTTGCAGCTTGCTGAAAACTGTCCACAGTGTTCCTGTCATCGAGTTTTAACAGTACTGCAAAAATTTCACTTACAGAGTGAAACAAACATGATTTAGAGCTTGTTTATGGAAAAGTGATTATTTCTGTATTTCAACATGATTTGGAGCTTGTTTTTGGAAAAGTGTTTAATTCTGTAATTCAAGGTTGCAGCTTGCTGAAAACTGTCCACAGTGTTCCTGTCATCAAGTTTTAACAGTACTGCAAAAATTTCACTTACAGAGTGCATCAAACATGATTTAGAGCTTGTTTATGGAAAAGTGATTATTTCTGTATTTCAACATGATTTGGAGCTTGTTTTTGGAAAAGTGTTTATTTCTGTTTTTCAACATGATTTAGAGCTTGTTTATGAAAAAGTGTTTTTTCAGTTTGTCAACATGATTTAGAGCTTGTTTTTGGAAAAGTGTTTATTTCTGTAATTCAAGGTTGCAGCTTGCTGAAAACTGTCCACAGTGTTCCTGTCATCGAGTTTTAACAGTACTGCAAAAATTTCACTTACAGAGTGCATCAAACATGATTTAGAGCTTGTTTATGGAAAAGTGATTATTTCTGTATTTCAACATGATTTGGAGCTTGTTTTTGGAAAAGTGTTTATTTCTGTTTTTCAACATGATTTAGAGCTTGTTTATGAAAAAGTGTTTTTTCAGTTTGTCAACATGATTTAGAGCTTGTTTTTGGAAAAGTGTTTATTTCTGTAATTCAAGGTTGCAGCTTGCTGAAAACTGTCCACAGTGTTCCTGTCATCGAGTTTTAACAGTACTGCAAAATTTCACTTACAGAGTGCATCAAACATGATTTAGAGCTTGTTTATGGAAAAGTGATTATTTCTGTATTTCAACATGATTTGGAGCTTGTTTTTGGAAAAGTGTTTATTTCTGTTTTTCAACATGATTTAGAGCTTGTTTATGAAAAAGTGTTTTTTCAGTTTGTCAACATGATTTAGAGCTTGTTTTTGGAAAAGTGTTTATTTCTGTAATTCAAGGTTGCAGCTTGCTGAAAACTGTCCACAGTGTTCCTGTCATCGAGTTTTAACAGTACTGCAAAAATTTCACTTACAGAGTGAAACAAACATGATTTAGAGCTTGTTTATGGAAAAGTGATTATTTCTGTATTTCAACATGATTTGGAGCTTGTTTTTGGAAAAGTGTTTATTTCTGTAATTCAAGGTTGCAGCTTGCTGAAAACTGTCCACAGTGTTCCTGTCATCGAGTTTTAACAGTACTGCAAAAATGTCACTTACAGAGTGAAACAAACATGATTTAGAGCTTGTTTATGGAAAAGTGATTATTTCTGTATTTCAACATGATTTAGAGCTTGTTTATGGAAAAGTGATTATTTCTGTATTTCAACATGATTTGGAGCTTGTTTTTGGAAAAGTGTTTATTTCTGTTTTTCAACATGATTTAGAGCTTGTTTATGAAAAAGTGTTTTTTCAGTTTGTCAACATGATTTAGAGCTTGTTTTTGGAAAAGTGTTTATTTCTGTAATTCAAGGTTGCAGCTTGCTGAAAACTGTCCACAGTGTTCCTATCATCGAGTTTTAACAGTACTGCAAATATTTCACTTACAGAGTGCATCAAACATGATTTAGAGCTTGTTTATGGAAAAGTGATTATTTCTGTATTTCAACATGATTTGGAGCTTGTTTATGAAAAAGTGTTTTTTCAGTTTCTCAACATGATTTAGAGCTTGTTTTTGGAAAAGTGTTTATTTCTGTAATTCAAGGTTGCAGCTTGCTGAAAACTGTCCACAGTGTTCCTATCATCGAGTTTTAACAGTACTGCAAATATTTCACTTACAGAGTGCATCAAACATGATTTAGAGCTTGTTTATGGAAAAGTGATTATTTCTGTATTTCAACATGATTTGGAGCTGGTTTTTGAAAAAGTGTTTATTTCTGTATTTCAACATGATTTGGAGCTTGTTTATGAAAAAGTGTTTTTTCAGTTTCTCAACATGATTTAGAGCTTGTTTTTGGAAAAGTGTTTATTTCTGTAATTCAAGGTTGCAGCTTGTTGAAAACTGTCCACAGTGTTCCTATCATCGAGTTTTAACAGTACTGCAAATATTTCACTTACAGAGTGCATCAAACATGATTTAGAGCTTGTTTATGGAAAAGTGATTATTTCTGTTTTTCAACATGATTTGGAGCAGGTTTTTGAAAAAGTGTTTATTTCTGTATTTCAACATGATTTGGAGCTTGTTTATGAAAAAGTGTTTTTTCAGTTTCTCAACATGATTTAGAGCTTGTTTTTGGAAAAGTGTTTATTTCTGTAATTCAAGGTTGCAGCTTGTTGAAAACTGTCCACAGTGTTCCTATCATCGAGTTTTAACAGTACTGCAAATATTTCACTTACAGAGTGCATCAAACATGATTTAGAGCTTGTTTATGGAAAAGTGATTATTTCTGTTTTTCAACATGATTTGGAGCAGGTTTTTGAAAAAGTGTTTATTTCTGTATTTCAACATGATTTGGAGCTTGTTTATGAAAAAGTGTTTTTTCAGTTTCTCAACATGATTTAGAGCTTGTTTTTGGAAAAGTGTTTATTTCTGTAATTCAAGGTTGCAGCTTGTTGAAAACTGTCCACAGTGTTCCTATCATCGAGTTTTAACAGTACTGCAAATATTTCACTTACAGAGTGCATCAAACATGATTTAGAGCTTGTTTATGGAAAAGTGATTATTTCTGTTTTTCAACATGATTTGGAGCAGGTTTTTGAAAAAGTGTTTATTCTGTATTTCAACATGATTTGGAGCTTGTTTATGAAAAAGTGTTTTTTCAGTTTCTCATGATTTAGAGCTTGTTTTTGGAAAAGTGTTTATTTCTGTAATTCAAGGTTGCAGCTTGTTGAAAACTGTCCACAGTGTTCCTATCATCGAGTTTTAACAGTACTGCAAATATTTCACTTACAGAGTGCATCAAACATGATTTGGAGCTTGTTTATGGAAAAGTGATTATTTCTGTTTTTCAACATGATTTGGAGCTGGTTTTTGAAAAAGTGTTTTTTCAGTTTCTCAACATGATTTAGAGCTTGTTTTTGGAAAAGTGTTTATTTCTGTAATTCAAGGTTGCAGCTTGTTGAAAACTGTCCACAGTGTTCCTATCATCGAGTTTTAACAGTACTGCAAATATTTCACTTACAGAGTGCATCAAACATGATTTAGAGCTTGTTTATGGAAAAGTGATTATTTCTGTTTTTCAACATGATTTGGAGCTTGTTTTTGGAAAAGTGTTTATTTCTGTTTTTCAACATGATTTAGAGCTTGTTTATGAAAAAGTGTTTTTTCAGTTTGTCAACATGATTTAGAGCTTGTTTTTGGAAAAGTGTTTATTTCTGTAATTCAAGGTTGCAGCTTGCTGAAAACTGTCCACAGTGTTCCTGTCATCGAGTTTTAACAGTACTGCAAAAATTTCACTTACAGAGTGCATCAAACATGATTTAGAGCTTGTTTATGGAAAAGTGATTATTTCTGTATTTCAACATGATTTGGAGCTTGTTTTTGGAAAAGTGTTTATTTCTGTTTTTCAACATGATTTAGAGCTTGTTTATGAAAAAGTGTTTTTTCAGTTTGTCAACATGATTTAGAGCTTGTTTTTGGAAAAGTGTTTATTTCTGTAATTCAAGGTTGCAGCTTGCTGAAAACTGTCCACAGTGTTCCTGTCATCGAGTTTTAACAGTACTGCAAAAATTTCACTTACAGAGTGCATCAAACATGATTTAGAGCTTGTTTATGGAAAAGTGATTATTTCTGTATTTCAACATGATTTGGAGCTTGTTTTTGGAAAAGTGTTTATTTCTGTAATTCAAGGTTGCAGCTTGCTGAAAACTGTCCACAGTGTTCCTGTCATCGAGTTTTAACAGTACTGCAAAAATGTCACTTACAGAGTGAAACAAACATGATTTAGAGCTTGTTTATGGAAAAGTGATTATTTCTGTATTTCAACATGATTTAGAGCTTGTTTATGGAAAAGTGATTATTTCTGTATTTCAACATGATTTGGAGCTTGTTTTTGGAAAAGTGTTTATTTCTGTTTTTCAACATGATTTAGAGCTTGTTTATGAAAAAGTGTTTTTTCAGTTTGTCAACATGATTTAGAGCTTGTTTTTGGAAAAGTGTTTATTTCTGTAATTCAAGGTTGCAGCTTGCTGAAAACTGTCCACAGTGTTCCTGTCATCGAGTTTTAACAGTACTGCAAAATTTTCACTTACAGAGTGCATCAAACATGATTTAGAGCTTGTTTATGGAAAAGTGATTATTTCTGTATTTCAACATGATTTGGAGCTTGTTTTTGGAAAAGTGTTTATTTCTGCAATTCAAGGTTGCAGCTTGCTGAAAACTGTCCACAGTGTTCCTGTCATTGAGTTTTAACAGTACTGCAAAAATTTCACTTACAGAGTGCATCAAACATGATTTAGAGCTTGTTTATGGAAAAGTGATTATTTCTGTATTTCAACATGATTTAGAGCTTGTTTATGAAAAAGTGTTTTTTCAGTTTGTCAACATGATTTAGAGCTTGTTTTTGGAAAAGTGTTTATTTCTGTAATTCAAGGTTGCAGCTTGCTGAAAACTGTCCACAGTGTTCCTGTCATCGAGTTTAACAGTACTGCAAAAATTTCACTTACAGAGTGAAACAAACATGATTTAGAGCTTGTTTATGGAAAAGTGATTATTTCTGTATTTCAACATGATTTGGAGCTTGTTTTTGGAAAAGTGTTAATTTCTGTAATTCAAGGTTGCAGCTTGCTGAAAACTGTCCACAGTGTTCCTGTCATCAAGTTTTAACAGTACTGCAAAAATTTCACTTACAGAGTGCATCAAACATGATTTAGAGCTTGTTTATGGAAAAGTGATTATTTCTGTATTTCAACATGATTTGGAGCTTGTTTTTGGAAAAGTGTTTATTTCTGTTTTTCAACATGATTTAGAGCTTGTTTATGAAAAAGTGTTTTTTCAGTTTTTCAACATGATTTAGAGCTTGTTTTTGGAAAAGTGTTTATTTCTGTAATTCAAGGTTGCAGCTTGCTGAAAACTGTCCACAGTGTTCCTGTCATCGAGTTTTAACAGTACTGCAAAAATTTCACTTACAGAGTGAATCAAACATGATTTAGAGCTTGTTTATGGAAAAGTGATTATTTCTGTATTTCAACATGATTTGGAGCTTGTTTATGGAAAAGTGATTATTTCTGTTTTCAACTTGATTTAGAGCTTGTTTTGGAAAAGTTTTATTTCTGTAATTCAAGGTTGCAGCTTGCTGAAAACTGTCCACAGTGTTCCTGTCATCGAGTTTTAACAGTACTGCAAAAATTTCACTTACAGAGTGCATCAAACATGATTTAGAGCTTGTTTATGGAAAAGTGATTATTTCTGTATTTCAACATGATTTGGAGCTTGTTTTTGGAAAAGTGTTTATTTCTGTTTTTCAACATGATTTAGAGCTTGTTTATGAAAAAGTGTTTTTTCAGTTTGTCAACATGATTTAGAGCTTGTTTTTGGAAAAGTGTTTATTTCTGTAATTCAAGGTTGCAGCTTGCTGAAAACTGTCCACAGTGTTCCTGTCATCGAGTTTTAACAGTACTGCAAAAATTTCACTTACAGAGTGCATCAAACATGATTTAGAGCTTGTTTATGGAAAAGTGATTATTTCTGTATTTCAACATGATTTGGAGCTTGTTTTTGTAAAAGTGTTTATTTCTGTTTTTCAACATGATTTAGAGCTTGTTTATGAAAAAGTGTTTTTTCAGTTTGTCAACATGATTTAGAGCTTGTTTTTGGAAAAGTGTTTATTTCTGTAATTCAAGGTTGCAGCTTGCTGAAAACTGTCCACAGTGTTCCTGTCATCGAGTTTTAACAGTACTGCAAAAATTTCACTTACAGAGTGCATCAAACATGATTTAGAGCTTGTTTATGGAAAAGTGATTATTTCTGTATTTCAACATGATTTGGAGCTTGTTTTTGGAAAAGTGTTTATTTCTGTAATTCAAGGTTGCAGCTTGCTGAAAACTGTCCACAGTGTTCCTGTCATTGAGTTTTAACAGTACTGCAAAAATTTCACTTACAGAGTGCATCAAACATGATTTAGAGCTTGTTTATGGAAAAGTGATTATTTCTGTATTTCAACATGATTTGGAGCTTCTTTTTGAAAAAGTGTTTATTTCTGTTTTTCAACATGATTTAGAGCTTGTTTTTGGAAAAGTGTTTATTTCTGTAATTCAAGGTTGCAGCTTGCTGAAAACTGTCCACAGTGTTCCTGTCATCGAGTTTTAACAGTACTGCAAAAATTTCACTTACAGAGTGAAACAAACATGATTTAGAGCTTGTTTATGGAAAAGTGATTATTTCTGTATTTCAACATGATTTGGAGCTTGTTTTTGGAAAAGTGTTTAATTCTGTAATTCAAGGTTGCAGCTTGCTGAAAACTGTCCACAGTGTTCCTGTCATCGAGTTTTAACAGTACTGCAAAAATTTCACTTACAGAGTGCATCAAACATGATTTAGAGCTTGTTTTTGGAAAAGTGTTTATTTCTGTTTTTCAACATGATTTAGAGCTTGTTTATGAAAAAGTGTTTTTTCAGTTTGTCAACATGATTTAGAGCTTGTTTTTGGAAAAGTGTTTATTTCTGTAATTCAAGGTTGCAGCTTGCTGAAAACTGTCCACAGTGTTCCTGTCATCGAGTTTTAACAGTACTGCAAAAATTTCACTTACAGAGTGCATCAAACATGATTTAGAGCTTGTTTATGGAAAAGTGATTATTTCTGTATTTCAACATGATTTGGAGCTTGTTTTTGGAAAAGTGTTTATTTCTGTTTTTCAACATGATTTAGAGCTTGTTTATGAAAAAGTGTTTTTTCAGTTTGTCAACATGATTTAGAGCTTGTTTTTGGAAAAGTGTTTATTTCTGTAATTCAAGGTTGCAGCTTGCTGAAAACTGTCCACAGTGTTCCTGTCATCGAGTTTTAACAGTACTGCAAAAATTTCACTTACAGAGTGCATCAAACATGATTTAGAGCTTGTTTATGGAAAAGTGATTATTTCTGTATTTCAACATGATTTGGAGCTTGTTTTTGGAAAAGTGTTTATTTCTGTATTTCAACATGATTTAGAGCTTGTTTATGAAAAAGTGTTTTTTCAGTTTTTCAACATGATTTAGAGCTTGTTTATGAAAAGTGTTTATTTCTGTAAGGGAAGGCCCCCCCCAATTGTACAAAATAACATGGCAAGTTATTGGCACCGGACGCAGCATATACACGATGGACAAATACACTATTTCTGGCGGTGTTTCATCCAAAGTTGATGGCAAATGCCATGCTGCAAATGAGCTGTGTAACACTCCAAAATTCCTATAGTGGGCGAGTTTGTTCTATCTAAATTTTTCATTGGCCTTTTGTAACGCAAGTCAAGACCCAAGAGTAAAATTTTGAAATTTTGAAAGTTTTGGCAAAAATTTATCACCCCCTTAAAAAAGTGCTTTCTGGACCGTTTTTCGAAATTCTTTCGAGTTTTATGTCAATTACACATGTGTAAGAACTGTATGAAAATACTTTTGTCAAATTTTATTAACATAATTTTTTTGAAATTTTTATTTGTACTTAAGAAATATGTTTTGTGCATTTGGAATGTGATTTCATAGGAAGTCAAAAGTCAAAAGTCAAAAATGTCAAAAATTTGGAAAAAACATATCCCCCCCTTTAAAAAAGTGCTTTCTGGACCGTTTTTCGAAATTCTTTCGAGTTTTATGTCAATTACACATGTGTAAGAACTGTATGAAAATACTTTAGTCACATTTTATTATCATAATTTTTTATAAATGTTTACTTGTACTTAAGGAATATGTTTTGTGCATTTGGAATGTGATTTCATAGGAAGTCAAAAGTCAAAAATGTCAAAAATTTGGAAAAAACGTATCACCCCCTTTAAAAAAGTGCTTTCTGGACCGTTTTTCGAAATTCTTTCGAGTTTTATGTCAATTACACATGTGTAAGAACTGTATGAAAATACTTTAGTCACATTTTATTATCATAATTTTTTATAAATGTTTACTTGTACTTAAGGAATATGTTTTGTGCATTTGGAATGTGATTTCATAGGAAGTCAAATGTCAAAAATGTCAAAAATTTGGAAAAAACGTATCACCCCCTTCATAGTCGAAAATAACATTTTTTTTTTAAAAGGCCAAAATGAAGCATTTAAAACTGTATTGAAAATCGTGCGTGGTAACCCAAAACATGAAACAGAATATTTGTTTACTTTTTTTGAAAACCTCCATAAATCACTCAGGCCAGCACCCATTGATTTGGGGCTGTAGTATAGTGCTCCCATAGCGGGCATGGATGTCTGGATGACACCTAAAAGCATTTAAAACCGTTTTGAAAAATGACGCCTGGTAACCCAAAACATGAAAGAGAATATTTTTTGACTTTTTTTGAAAACCTCCATAAATCACTCAGGCCAGCACACATAGATTTTGGGCCGTAGAATAGTGCTCCCAGCGCGAGTATGGAAGTCTGGATGCCCCCTAAAAGGCACCTGGTAACCCCAAAAAAATACCAGGTGCACGAAAAGTTTGGACTTAGAATATTTTTTGAGTTTTTTGGAAAAACTCCATAAATCACTCAGGCCATTGACTCGAGAAGAAAAAACATAAAATATTTTCCAGAAAAAAAAAATATATATTTTCCAGAAAAGAAAACTTTTTTTGAAAACCTCCATAAATCACTCAGGCCAGCACCCATTGATTTTTGCCCGTAGTATAGTGCTCCCAGAGCGGGTATGGAAGTCTGGATCCCCCCTAAAAGCATTTAAGGCTCTGTGTGTCTTTAAGCACCATACTTTTTCATTCCATCCTTGCTGTGTGTGTCTGTGTGTGTGTGTGTGTGTGTGTGAGCTTTTCTTTGACATCTGTTTAGAGAAATGACTAATTTACACTTCATGAGGGTTGCCTAATCACACACTTAAAGTTTTGGAAATCAAGCTTAGAATCAACACAGGTAGACCTCATAGTGGCTTGATGGATTGTCATTGAAGACAGGTTCATAAGACATTAATAACCCACATAGGGTTTATTTAAAGAATGCACGTTACATTTGCATATGATTCAACAGTGAAAAACATCACATCATATTGCAAACATAACACACTGTTGAATCATATTGCAAACATAACACACACTGTTACGTTTGCAATATGATGTGTTGAATCATATTGCAAACATAACACACACTGTTACGTTTGCAATATGATGTGTTGAATCATATTGCAAACATAACACACACTGTTACATTTGCAATATGATGTGTTGAATCATATTGCAAATGTAACGTGCATTATTTAAATACTTTAGAAATACAAAAAACTCACCAACAGTGAGTTTGGTGTCAGATGGTATCAGTTTGGTGTCTAAATATATCTAATTGACTGATGGACACCGACTTGCTAGTTGACTTTTGTGCATTTGCAATATGTTTCAACAGGGGGGTACCATCACAAAAAGCGACATGATGAAATTTAACACAACGAGCGATGGAGAGGAACCACTATCACTGCCCGGCCATCCTGAGGTCATCAGGCCGTTCACTTTTGCATTTCTAAAGTATTTAAGAGAATGTACGTTACATTTGCAATATGATGTGATGTTTTTCACTGTTGAAGCACATTGCAAATGCACGTTACATTTGCAATATGATGTGATGTTGAATCATATTGCAAATGTAACGTGCATTCTTTAAATACTTTAGAAATACAAAAGTGAACGTCCTGATGACCTCAGGATGGCCGGGCAGTGATAGTGGTTCCTCTCCATCGCTCGTTGCGTGAAATTTCATCATGTCGATTTTGGTGATGGTACCCTCCCGTTGAAACATATTGCAAATGCACAAAAGTCAACAAGCAAGTCAACTAGCAAGTGTCAACAAAAGTCAACTAGCAAGTGTCCATCAGTCAATTGGAGAGTTTCAGACACCAAACTCACTTTTTCCAACTTCTTTAGAAGCCAACTATAACTTATTTCAGAGCAGGCCCAAAATTCACAGCGCCTTCCATTTAAACCATAATAAAACAAATAATACGTAGTTATGTTCTAGCTGCGGGTCCAGTTCTCACATTATGTTTAGCCCTATGTGAGGCGACCTCGAATCCCAAGCTTCGGCTCGATAGGTCATTCGGTGCCCGAGCAAAACCCTAATTGGTGCTGAAATTCCACTTTTTTCATTGCCTTGTTACGGGGTGCTTGAATGAGCAATCGGACAGAATCGTTGGGGTCCGTCTCTATGGGCCGAGCCGGTTTCAATGCACCTAGTCTTGAGACTCTGGGACGTTTCTAAATGTCGCCAGTTTCGTTGAGCTCAAAATGAATTGAAAACATTGCAAATACACGAGGCTTTTTATCGGTCCGAGAACCTTCTAGAGCCACATAACTCACCGTGCACAATCGACCTGAGGTCTAGAACAGGTTTGTAAAGTTTCAGAACTCTAGGTCTGACGGTTCTTTAAAAGTTTGAACAAAAGTAACTACTACATGCACTGTCTGCCTCTAAGCCCCTCAGTGTGTCCCTCCATCATTTCTGTGTGGGTGTGTAATTTTGTTTTTGAAATCTGATGGGATGAATGACTGATTTACAGTTCAGGAGGGTTGTCTATTCACATATATGAAGTTTTGGAATGATTTGACCTTTTTAACCCTTCGAAACAGCCCATTTGACACCAATTATGGCACTTCCGGTTGGCACAGGAAGCTATAAGTAAACACATATCATTACTGGAGTAGGCTTTTACAGAATCCTGAGTTTTAAGTCTGTATGTTAAAAATTGACTGATTTACATAGGGTTGAATGCACTATTTCTCTCAAACTGCAGGTTGGGTATGGCAAACACTTTTAGGGTGATTTAACCACTTCCGGTTTCTCCAGGAAGCTTAGAATCGACACAGGTAGACCTCATGGTGGCCTGATGGACTGACATCAAAGACAGGTTCATAAGACATTCATAACCCACATAGGCTTCAGGTTGAATTTAGAGGAGCAGTCAATGTATTCCTATGGGGCGAAATGTCATTGTAAACTGTTTGATGTAAACACCTTCTTTTAACTGTTAAGGGTTAATGCCACAAGGTCAAGGTTAGGCTTGCACAGATCGGGAGGACCTTAAGAACATTCCTGAGGTCAAATTGTGTTTCTAACCTTAACGGTTCTCTCTCTGTCTCCCAAAAGCAAATAAAATTGACATTGAGGTCAAAGGGTCATTTGTGTCCGTTCTCTTGTAACGGTCGCTGCGCTCAGACCGAGCGAGCTACGGTCAAGCGGGGCATCTCGTTGAACTCGGCACGGCCTGGAGATAATAGTAATGCCATTGCAGGCTTTGTGTGTCTTTAAGCACCGTACTTTTTCACTCCATCCCTGCTGTGTGTGTGTGTGTGAGAGCTTTTCTTTGACATCTTTTGGGAGAAATGACTGATTTACAGTTCATGAGGGTTGTCTAATCACATATATGAAGTTTTGAAAAGTTCTGACCTTTTAACCCTTCAATACTGCATCTATGACACCATCTTAAGGCACTTCCGGTTGTCACAGGAAGCTATAAGTAAACACATATCTTGAATGGAGTATGCTGTTACAGAATCCTGAGTTTTAAGTCTGTATGTTAAAAATTGACTGATCTACACATTTTTGAATGCAGTGATTTTCACAATTGCAGGCTATGTAAATCAAAACACTTTTAGGGTGAATTTAATCACTTCCGGTTGCTCCAGGAAGCTTAGAATCGAAACAGGTAGACCTCATGGTGGCCTGATGGACTGACATCAAAGACAGGGTCATAAGACATTCATAACCCACATAGGCTTCAGGTTGAATTTATAGGTGCAGTCAATGCATTCCAATGGGGAGACATGTCATTGTAAACTGTTTGATGTAAACACCTTTTAACTGTGAAGGGTTAATGCCACAAGGTCAATGTTAGGCTTGCACAGATCGGGAGGACGTTAGGATTGTTCCTGAGGTCAAATTGTGCTTCTAACCTTAACGGTTCTCTCTCTGTCTCCCAAAAGCAAAGAAAATTGATATTGAGGTCAAAGGGTCATTTTGCTCTGTCTTCTTGTCACTGTCGCTGCGCTCAGACCTAGTGAGCTACGGTCAAGCGGGGCATCTCGTTGAACTTGGCACGGCCTGGAGATAATAGTAATGCCATTGCAGGCTTTGTGTGTCTTTAAGCACCGTACTTTTTCACTCCATCCTTCCTTTTTGTGTGTGTGTGTTTGTGTGAGAGAGCTTTTCTTTGACATCTGTTGGGAAAAATGACTGATTATAGTTCATGAGGGTTGTCTAATAACACAAGTGAAGTTTTGAAAAGATCTGACCTTATTACCCTTCAAACCTGACCCTATGGCACCATTTTAAGGTACTTCCAGTTGACATAGGAAGCTGAAAGTGAACACATACCCTCCTCGGGGTAGGCTCTTATATAATATTGAGTTTTAAGTCTTTATGTTAAGAACTGACTTATTTAAAGAGGGTTAAATGAGTGTGTGTTATTTCATAAAATCACATAAAATCACAGGATTCTCGCAGAGCTTCGAGACCCACTTTGAAAATGTACGTCTGAACACACTGCAACTGGATCTGTGAATTTTTTGAAAAAGAAATTCCTTTTTGTGAACATCACCAAACGGTCAATGTACATTTTCTCTTAAATTACGATAGATAAATGGCTGGTTCTTTTTTTCCTGACACAGTATGCTTATGTACTTTGACATGAAGCGGTCAAATTAGCACCCTACTTGCATTTTAACCCTTTAATCCCAGAAAAATGGCCATAACTCAAAAAGCGCCGAGGTCTCGACGCCATCTCGTTCGGGGCCAACTGCCCATTACTCCAAACCTACGCTCGCCGAGTTTCGTCTTCGAAATATTTTCAGTTTAGGAGAAAAGGCCGCGCTCGTTTGCAACGTGCTCGTGCGCTTGCAATATGATTTATTTTCCCCCTTGTGGGAATTTTCGAGAATGCGGAAAAAAGTCAAAAATGTGTCATTTTTATAAAACGGAAACCGAAAGTCCGAGACGTTTTTTTGGGTGACTTCCTGAAAGAGCTCTCCGCCGCCCCCGGCCCGACGCCGTCCGCGATTTTCTGAAACGCCGCCGGACATCAGGTTAGGGACCGTACATTTGCAATGGGACTTTCTTCACCGACCATACGGCCCCCGTCTCAGATGTCCCTTATGTATGTAATTCAAGGTTGCAGCTTGCTGAAAACTGTCCACAGTGTTCCTATCATCGAGTTTAAACAGTACTGCAAAAATTTCACTTACAGAGTGCATCAAACATGATTTAGAGCTTGTTTATGGAAAAGTGATTATTTCTGTATTTCAACATGATTTGGAGCTTGTTTTTGGAAAAGTGTTTATTTCTGTTTTTCAACATGATTTAGAGCTTGTTTATGAAAAAGTGTTTTTTCAGTTTTTCAACATGATTTAGAGCTTGTTTATGAAAAAGTGTTTATTTCTGTATTTCAACATGATTTGGAGCTTGTTTATGGAAAAGTGTTTATTTCTGTTTTTCAACATGATTTAAGAGCTTGTTCATGAAAAAGTGTTTTTTCAGTTTTTCAACATGATTTAGAGCTTGTTTATGGAAAAGTGTTTATTTCTGTAATTCAAGGTTGCAGCTTGCTGAAAACTGTCCACAGTGTTCCTATCCTCGAGTTTTAACAGTACTGCAAAAATTTCACTTACAGAGTGCATCAAACATAATTTAGAGCTTGTTTATTGAAAAGTGATTATTTCTGTATTTCAACATGATTTGGAGCTTGTTTTTGGAAAAGTGTTTATTTCTGTATTTCAACATGATTTGGAGCTTGTTTATGGAAAAGTGTTTATTTCTGTAATTCAAGGTTGCAGCTTGCTGAAAACTGTCCACAGTGTTCCTATCATCAAGTTTTAACAGTACTGCAAAAATTTCACTTACAGAGTGCATCAAACATGATTTAGGGCTTGTTTATGGAAAAGTTTTTATTTCTGTATTTCAACATGATTTGGGGCTTGTTTATGGAAAAGTGTTTATTTCTGTATTTCAACATGATTTGGAGCTTTTTTATGGAAAAGTGTTTATTTCTGTAATTCAAGGTTGCAGCTTGCTGAAAACTGTCCACAGTGTTCCTATCATCGAGTTTAAACAGTACTGCAAAAATTTCACTTACAGAGTAAAACTTCCTCTACTTCTCTGCTTGTCAAATGCGGAGAAGGATTATTCAGTATGGAACTTACGTTACAGCAGTTTTACTAAATGCACTACCATGTATTTTTTAAACTTTCCCAAACAACTGCCGTTTTGACCCCTTTCCCATCATTTTACAGAAAAAAATGTCTATTATATAAAATCTTCCCCTACTCGTCTGCTTTTCAAGCACGAAGTAGGATTTTAAATCGGGGCTACCAATCTGTAACTAGAGCTATTTTTGTTTCCCATCACCTGTTTTTCTGGCTTCGGTAAAACATGTCAGAAGTTAGCAGATTCATTCAATTCAAAACAACTATCATTTTGACAACTAAGAGTTTGACAAAAGTATATTGGATTAAAACTTCCTCTACTTCTCTGCTTGTCAAATGCGTAGAAGGTTTATTCAGTATGGAACTTACGTTACAGCAGTTTTACTAAATGCACTACCATGTATTTTTTAAACTTTCCCAAACAACTGCCGTTTTGACCCCTTTCCCAACATTTTACAGAAAAAAATGTCTATTATATAAAATCTTCCCCTACTCGTCTGCTTTTCAAGCACGAAGTCGGCTTTCAAATCGGGGCTACCAATCTGTAACTAGAGCTATTTTTGTTTCCCATCACCTGTTTTTCTGGCTTCGGTAAAACATGTCAGAAGTTAGCAGATTCATTCAATTCAAAACAACTATCATTTTGACAACTAAGAGTTTGACAAAAGTATATTGGATTAAAACTTCCTCTACTTCTCTGCTTGTCAAATGCGTAGAAGGTTTATTCAGTATGGAACTTACGTTACAGCAGTTTTACTAAATGCACTACCATGTATTTTTTAAACTTTCCCAAACAACTGCCGTTTTGACCCCTTTCCCAACATTTTACAGAAAAAAATGTCTATTATATAAAATCTTCCCCTACTCGTCTGCTTTTCAAGCACGAAGTCGGCTTTCAAATCGGGGCTACCAATCTGTAACTAGAGCTATTTTTGTTTCCCATCACCTGTTTTTCTGGCTTCGGTAAAACATGTCAGAAGTTAGCAGATTCATTTAATTCATAACAACTATCATTTCGACCACTAAACCAAAGAGTTTGACAAAAGTATATTGGATTAAAACTTCCTCTACTTCTCTGCTTGTCAAATGCGGAGAAGGTTTATTCAGTATGGAACTTACGTTACAGCAGTTTTACTAAATGCACTACCATGTATTTTTTAAACTTTCCCAAACAATTGCCGTTTTGACCCCTTTCCCAACATTTTACAGAAAAAAATGTCTATTATATAAAATCTTCCCCTACTCGTCTGCTTTTCAAGCACGAAGTCGGATTTCAAATCGGGGCTACCAATCTGTAACTAGAGTTATTTTTGTAACCCATCGCCTGTTTTTCTGGCTTCGGTAAAACATGTCAGAAGTTAGCAGATTCATTCAATTCAAAACAACTATCATTTTGACCACTAAACCAAAGAGTTTGACAAAAGTATATTGGATTAAAACTTCCTCTACTTCTCTGCTTGTCAAATGCGGAGATGGTTTATTCAGTATGGAACTTGCGTTACAGCAGTTTTACTAAATGCACTGCCATGTGTTTTTTAAACTTTCACAAACAACTGCCATTTTGACCCCTTTCCCAACATTTTACAGAAAAAAATGTTTGCTATATAAAATCTTTCCCTACTCGTCTGCTTTTCAAGCACGAAGTCGGCTTTCAAATCGGGCTTACCAATCTGTAACTAGAGCTATTTTTGTTTCCCATCACCTGTTTTTCTGGCTTCGGTAAAACATGTCAGAAGTTAGCAGATTCATTCAATTCATAACAACTATCATTTTGACCACTAAACCAAAGAGTTTGACAAAAGTATATTGGATTAAAACTTCCTCTACTTCTCTGCTTGTCAAATGCGGAGAAGGTTTATTCAGTATGGAACTTACGTTACAGCAGTTTTACTAAATGCACTACCATGTATTTTTTAAACTTTCCCAAACAATTGCCGTTTTGACCCCTTTCCCAACATTTTACAGAAAAAAATGTCTATTATATAAAATCTTCCCCTACTCGTCTGCTTTTCAAGCACGAAGTCGGATTTCAAATCGGGGATACCAATCTGTAACTAGAGCTATTTTTGTAACCCATCGCCTGTTTTTCTGGCTTCGGTAAAACATGTCAGAAGTTAGCAGATTCATTCAATTCATAACAACTATCATTTTGACCACTAAACCAAAGAGTTTGACAAAAGTATATTGGATTAAAACTTCCTCTACTTCTCTGCTTGTCAAATGCGGAGAAGGTTTATTCAGTATGGAACTTACGTTACAGCAGTTTTACTAAATGCACTACCATGTATTTTTTAAACTTTCCCAAACAATTGCCGTTTTGACCCCTTTCCCAACATTTTACAGAAAAAAATGTCTATTATATAAAATCTTCCCCTACTCGTCTGCTTTTCAAGCACGAAGTCGGATTTCAAATCGGGGATACCAATCTGTAACTAGAGCTATTTTTGTAACCCATCGCCTGTTTTTCTGGCTTCGGTAAAACATGTCAGAAGTTAGCAGATTCATTCAATTCAAAACAACTATCATTTTGACCACTAAACCAAAGAGTTTGACAAAAGTATATTGGATAAAAACTTCCTCTACTTCTCTGCTTGTCAAATGCGGAGATGGTTTATTCAGTATGGAACTTGCGTTACAGCAGTTTTACTAAATGCACTGCCATGTGTTTTTTAAACTTTCACAAACAACTGCCATTTTGACCCCTTTCCCAACATTTTACAGAAAAAAATGTTTGCTATATAAAATCTTCCCTACTCGTCTGCTTTTCAAGCACGAAGTCGGATTTCAAATCGGGGCTACCAATCTGTAACTAGAGCTATTTTTGTTTCCCATCACCTGTTTTTCTGGCTTCGGTAAAACATGTCAGAAGTTAGCAGATTCATTCAATTCAAAACAACTATCATTTTGACCAATAAACCAAAGAGTTTGACAAAAGTATATTGGATTAAAACTTCCTCTACTTCTCTGCTTGTCAAATGCGGAGAAGGTTTATTCAGTATGGAACTTACGTTACAGCAGTTTTACTAAATGCACTACCATGTATTTTTTAAACTTTCCCAAACAACTGCCGTTTTGACCCCTTTCCCAACATTTTACAGAAAAAAATGTCTATTATATAAAATCTTCCTCTACTCGTCTGCTTTTCAAGCACGAAGTCGGATTTCAAATCGGGGCTACCAATCTGTAACTAGAGCTATTTTTGTAACCCATCGCCTGTTTTTCTGGTTTCGGTAAAACATGTCAGAAGTTAGCAGATTCATTCAATTCAAAACAACTATCATTTTGAACACTAAACCAAAGAGTTTGACAAAAGTATATTGGATTAAAACTTCCTCTACTTCTCTGCTTGTCAAATGCGGAGAAGGATTATTCAGTATGGAACTTACGTTACAGCAGTTTTACTAAATGCACTACCATGTGTTTTTTAAACTTTCCCAAACAACTGCCGTTTTGACCCCTTTCCCAACATTTTACAGAAAAAAATGTTTGCTATATAAAATCTTCCCCTACTCGTCTGCTTTTCAAGCACGAAGTCGGCTTTCAAATCGGGGCTACCAATCTGTAACTAGAGCTATTTTTGTTTCCCATCACCTGTTTTTCTGGCTTCGGTAAAACATGTCAGAAGTTAGCAGATTCATTCAATTCAAAACAACTATCATTTTGACCAATAAACCAAAGAGTTTGACAAAAGTATATTGGATTAAAACTTCCTCTACTTCTCTGCTTGTCAAATGCGGAGAAGGTTTATTCAGTATGGAACTTACGTTACAGCAGTTTTACTAAATGCACTACCATGTGTTTTTTAAACTTTCACAAACAACTGCCGTTTTGACCCCTTTCCCAACATTTTACAGAAAAAAATGTTGCTATATAAAATCTTCCCCTACTCGTCTGCTTTTCAAGCACGAAGTCGGATTTCAAATCGGGGCTACCAATCTGTAACTAGAGCTATTTTTGTTTCCCATCACCTGTTTTTCTGGCTTCGGTAAAACATGTCAGAAGTTAGCAGATTCATTCAATTCAAAACAACTATCATTTTGACCAATAAACCAAAGAGTTTGACAAAAGTATATTGGATTAAAACTTCCTCTACTTCTCTGCTTGTCAAATGCGGAGAAGGTTTATTCAGTATGGAACTTACGTTACAGCAGTTTTACTAAATGCACTACCATGTATTTTTTAAACTTTCCCAAACAACTGCCGTTTTGACCCCTTTCCCAACATTTTACAGAAAAAAATGTCTGTTATATAAAATCTTCCTCTACTCGTCTGCTTTTCAAGCACGAAGTCGGATTTCAAATCGGGGCTACCAATCTGTAACTAGAGCTATTTTTGTAACCCATCGCCTGTTTTTCTGGTTTCGGTAAAACATGTCAGAAGTTAGCAGATTCATTCAATTCAAAACAACTATAATTTTGAACACTAAACCAAAGAGTTTGACAAAAGTATATTGGATTAAAACTTCCTCTACTTCTCTGCTTGTCAAATGCGGAGAAGGATTATTCAGTATGGAACTTACGTTACAGCAGTTTTACTAAATGCACTACCATGTGTTTTTTAAACTTTCCCAAACAACTGCCGTTTTGACCCCTTTCCCAACATTTTACAGAAAAAAATGTTTGCTATATAAAATCTTCCCCTACTCGTCTGCTTTTCAAGCACGAAGTCGGCTTTCAAATCGGGGCTACCAATCTGTAACTAGAGCTATTTTTGTTTCCCATCACCTGTTTTTCTGGCTTCGGTAAAACATGTCAGAAGTTAGCAGATTCATTCAATTCAAAACAACTATCATTTTGACCACTAAACCAAAGAGTTTGACAAAAGTATATTGGATTAAAACTTCCTCTACTTCTCTGCTTGTCAAATGCGTAGAAGGTTTATTCAGTATGGAACTTACGTTACAGCAGTTTTACTAAATGCACTACCATGTATTTTTTAAACTTTCCCAAACAATTGCCGTTTTGACCCCTTTCCCAACATTTTACAGAAAAAAATGTCTATTATATAAAATCTTCCCCTACTCGTCTGCTTTTCAAGCACGAAGTCGGATTTCAAATCGGGGCTACCAATCTGTAACTAGAGCTATTTTTGTAACCCATCGCCTGTTTTTCTGGCTTCGGTAAAACATGTCAGAAGTTAGCAGATTCATTCAATTCAAAACAACTATCATTTTGACCACTAAACCAAAGAGTTTGACAAAAGTATATTGGATTAAAACTTCCTCTACTTCTCTGCTTGTCAAATGCGGAGAAGGTTTATTCAGTATGGAACTTACGTTACAGCAGTTTTACTAAATGCACTACCATGTGTTTTTTAAACTTTCACAAACAACTGCCATTTTGACCCCTTTCCCAACATTTTACAGAAAAAAATGTTTGCTATATAAAATCTTCCCCTACTCGTCTGCTTTTCAAGCACGAAGTCGGATTTCAAATCGGGGCTACCAATCTGTAACTAGAGCTATTTTTGTAACCCATCGCCTGTTTTTCTGGCTTCGGTAAAACATGTCAGAAGTTAGCAGATTCATTCAATTCAAAACAACTATCATTTTGACCACTAAACCAAAGAGTTTGACAAAAGTATATTGGATTAAAACTTCCTCTACTTCTCTGCTTGTCAAATGCGGAGATGGTTTATTCAGTATGGAACTTGCGTTACAGCAGTTTTACTAAATGCACTGCCATGTGTTTTTTAAACTTTCACAAACAACTGCCATTTTGACCCCTTTCCCAACATTTTACAGAAAAAAATGTTTGCTATATAAAATCTTCCCCTACTCGTCTGCTTTTCAAGCACGAAGTCGGATTTCAAATCGGGGCTACCAATCTGTAACTAGAGCTATTTTTGTTTCCCATCACCTGTTTTTCTGGCTTCGGTAAAACATGTCAGAAGTTAGCAGATTCATTCAATTCAAAACAACTATCATTTTGACCAATAAACCAAAGAGTTTGACAAAAGTATATTGGATTAAAACTTCCTCTACTTCTCTGCTTGTCAAATGCGGAGAAGGTTTATTCAGTATGGAACTTACGTTACAGCAGTTTTACTAAATGCACTACCATGTGTTTTTTAAACTTTCACAAACAACTGCCGTTTTGACCCCTTTCCCAACATTTTACAGAAAAAAATGTTTGCTATATAAAATCGTCCCCTACTCGTCTGCTTTTCAAGCACGAAGTCGGATTTCAAATCGGGGCTACCAATCTGTAACTAGAGCTCAATCAATCAATCAATCAATTTTATTTTATATAGCCCTTCGTACATCAGCTAATATCTCGAAGTGCTGTACAGAAACCCAGCCTAAAACCCCAAACAGCTAGTAATGCAGGTGTAGAAGCACGGTGGCTAGGAAAAACTCCCTAGAAAGGCCAAAACCTAGGAAGAAACCTAGAGAGGAACCAGGCTATGAGGGGTGGCCAGTCCTCTTCTGGCTGTGCCGGGTGGAGATTATAACAGAACTATGCCAAGATGTTCAAAAATGTTCATAAGTGACAAGCATGGTCAAATAATAATCATGAATAATTTTCAGTTGGCTTTTCATAGCTGATCATTAAGAGTTGAAAAACAACAGGTCTGGGAAAGGTGGCGGTTCCATAACCGCAGGCAGAACAGCTGAAACTGGAATAGCAGCAAGGCCAGGCGGACTGGGGACAGCAAGGAGTCACCACGGGCGGCAGTCCCGACGCATGGTCCTAGGGCCCAGGTCCTCCGAGAGAAAGAAAGAGAGAAGGAGAAAATTAGAGAGAGCCAAGATTTTCAAAATGTTCATAAATGACAATGAGCTACAATGAGCTAATGACAATGAGCTATTTTTGTTTCCCATCACCTGTTTTTCTGGCTTCGGTAAAACATGTCAGAAGTTAGCAGATTCATTCAATTCAAAACAACTATCATTTTGACCACTAAACCAAATAGTTTGACAAAAGTATATTGGATTAAAACTTCCTCTACTTCTCTGCTTGTCAAATGCGTAGAAGGTTTATTCAGTATGGAACTTACGTTACAGCAGTTTTACTAAATGCACTACCATGTATTTTTTAAACTTTCCCAAACAATTGCCGTTTTGACCCCTTTCCCAACATTTTACAGAAAAAAATGTTTGCTATATAAAATCGTCCCCTACTCGTCTG
>NW_024060641.1:97500-218032 GCF_016432855.1 Salvelinus namaycush | reverse complement strand
ATTCACACCCATCACTCTGACGATAAGGTAGGTTAATGATTCACATCCATCACATACTGTGATAAGGTAGGTTAATGATTCACATCCATCACTCTGATGATAAGGTAGGTTAATGATTCACATCCATCACTCTGACGATAAGGTAGGTTAATGATTCACACCCATCACTCTGACGATAAGGTAGGTTAATGATTCACACCCATCACTCTGACGATAAGGTAGGTTAATGATTCACAACCACCATTCTGATGATAAGGTAGGTTAATGATTCACACCCATCACTCTGACGATAAGGTAGGTTAATGATTCACATCCATCACTCTGACGATAAGGTAGGTTAATGATTCACATCCGTCACTCTGACGATAAGGTAGGTTAATGATTCACATCCATCACTCTGACGATAAGGTAGGTTAATGATTCACATCCGTCACTCTGACGATAAGGTAGGTTAATGATTCACATCCATCACTCTGACGGTAAGGTAGGTTAATGATTCACATCCATCACTCTGACGATAAGGTAGGTTAATGATTCACATCCATCACTCTGACGATAAGGTAGGTTAATGATTCACATCCATCACTCTGATGATAAGGTAGGGTAATGATTCACATCCATCACTCTGGCGATAAGGTAGGTTAAGGATTCACATCCATCACACTGACGATACGGTAGGTTAATGATTCAGATCCATCACTCTGACGATAAGTTAGGCTAATGATTCACATCCGTCACTCTGACGATAAGGTAGGTTAATGATTCACATCCATCACTCTGACGATAAGGTAGGTTAATGATTCACATCCATCACTCTGACGATAAGGTAGGTTAATGACCATCACTCTGACGATAAGGTAGGTTAATGACCATCACTCTGACGATAAGGTAGGTTAATGATTCACATCCATCACTCTGACGATAAGGTAGGTTAATGATTCACATCCATCACTCTGACGATAAGGTAGGTTAATGATTCACATCCATCACTCTGACGATAAGGTAGGTTAATGATTCACATCCATCACTCTGACGATAAGGTAGGTTAATGATTCACATCCATCACTCTGACGATAAGGTAGGTTAATGATTCACATCCATCACTCTGATGATTCATTGACTTTATGTAACGTTTTCATACTCCTCATACTGTAACTGTTTCTGCGATTACGGCGTCGCTGTAACAGGACTTGTTCATGAATCGTGGGATTCCGACACCGAATGGCACCCTATTCCCTATATAGTGCACAACTGGTCAAAAGCAGTGAACTATAGAGGGAATAGGGTGCCATTTGAGATGCACGCTGTATCTCAGTCGGACTGATGCAAGAGTCTCACTTCAAGGTCTGTTAGAGAAAGATCTCTGGCCTTCTGAGAGGTGGGTTCTGCTCTGCTACGAATTGAATGCTGAATGCAGGAATGAGCTTCACGGCTTCTCTGAGCGTCTGTCTATGGGTGATATCGTTGCAGCTTTCTGACTGTGTAATGTTCAATGAATGGGAAACTGTAAACCAGGAGACTTGGTGATGAATGGAATGGTAGGTGTAGTCCAGACATGGCCAGCACTCGTCTGGGAAAAGCATTTCAATACTCCAAAATAGTAGCTTTGATAAAAAAGACGAATTGAAAAGGAAAGCTCCAGCTGAACGCTGACTCAAACAGGCTACACACACACACACACACACACACACACACACACACACACACACACACACACACACACACACACACACACACACACACACACACACACACACACACACACACACACTTCCTGACGCTGACACAAACAGGCTGCACACACAAATCCTTCTATCACTGCAAAATAATGTGTTCACCTGCCTTATCATGCCCTATGTGTGTTCACCTGCCTTATCATGCCCTATTTGAATAGAAACATTAAGAACCACAAAGGACAGAGAAACAGAAACACTGTTGATGAACAAAATCACTGGGACTTAAAATATTGAATGAAGAGGGGGGGCTTCATTAAACATGAAGGGAAAACCAATAATGGACTTAGCGGCTAGCTAGAGGCTCGCGTGACACCTTTCCAGTGTTTCTAATAGAACCTGTACTAGTTCACCCAGTGCTCGAATTAAGGGGGTAATCTGGGGTACCGAAAAGGGCAAGAAATGTTCCCCTTGTTAGTTTAAGATTTATTTGTTCTTTAATCTCCGAAATCCTTAGCAGAGGCACTCTGGAGACAAATTGTCAAAGTCTCCGGTCACCCAAGTTACAGACTGTTTTCTCTGCTACCGCACGGCAAGCGGTACCTGAGCGCCAGTCGACGTCCAAAAAAGGCTTCTCAATAGCTTCTACCCCCAAGCCCTAAGAATCCTGAACAGCTTATCAAAGGGCTACCCAGACCCCTCTTTTACGCTGCTGCTACTCTCTGTTTAAAATCTATGCATATACTAACTTTAACTCTACCTACATGTACATATTACCTCAATTACCTCAACTAACAGGTGCCCCCGCACATTGACTCTCTACCGGTACCCCCTGTATATAGCCTCCACATTGACTCTCTACCGGTACCCCCTGTATATAGCCTCCACATTGACTCTGTACCGTAATACCCTGTATATAGCCTCCACATTGACTCTGTACCGTAACACCCTGTATATAGCCTCCACATTGACTCTGTACCGTAATACCCTGTATATAGCCTCCACATTGACTCTCTACCGGTACCCCCTGTATATAGCCCCCACATTGACTCTGTACCGGTACCCCCTGTATATAGCCTCCACACTGACTCTGTAACAGTACCCCCTGTTTATAGCCTCCACATTGACTCTGTACCGGTACCCCCTGTATATAGCCTCCACATTGACTCTGTACCGGTACCCCCTGTATATAGCCTCCACATTGACTCTGTACCGTAACACCCTGTATATAGCCTCCAAATTGACTCTGTACCGTAATACCCTGTATATAGCCTCCACATTGACTCTGTACCGTAACACCCTGTATATAGCCTCCACATTGACTCTGTACCGTAACCCCCTGTATATAGCCTCCACATTGACTCTGTACCGTAACACCCTGTATATAGCCTCCACATTGACTCTCTACCAGTACCCCCTGTATATAGCCTCCACATTGACTCTGTACCGGTACCCCCTGTATATAGCCTCCACATTGACTCTGTACCGTAACACCCTGTATATAGCCTCCACATTGACTCTGTACCGGTACCCCCTGTATATAGCCTCCACATTGACTCTGTACCGGTACCCCCTGTATACAGCCTCCCCTTTGACTCTGTACCGGTACCCCCTGTATATAGCCTCCACATTGACTCTGTACCGGTACCCCCTGTATACAGCCTCCCCTTTGACTCTGTACCGGTACCCCCTGTATATAGCCTCCACATTGACTCTGTACCGGTACCCCCTGTATATAGCCTCCACAATGACTCTGTACCGGTACCCCCTGTATATAGCCTTCACATTGACTCTGTACCGGTACCCCCTGTATATAGCCTCCACATTGACTCTGTACCGGTACCCCCTGTATAAAGCCTCCACATTGACTCTGTACCGTAACCCCCTGTATATAGCCTCCACATTGCCTCTGTACCAGTACCCCCTGTATATAGCCTCCACATTGACTCTGTACCGGTACCCCCTGTATATAGCCTCCACAATGACTCTGTACCGGTACCCCCTGTATATAGCCTTCACATTGACTGTGTACCGGTACCCCCTGTATATAGCCTCCACATTGACTCTGTACCGGTACCCCCTGTATAAAGCCTCCACATTGACTCTGTACCGGTACCCCCTGTATATAGCCTCCACAATGACTCTGTACCGGTACCCCCTGTATATAGCCTCCACAATGACTCTGTACCGGTACCCCCTGTATATAGCCTTCACATTGACTGTGTACCGGTACCCCCTGTATATAGCCTCCCCTTTGACTCTGTACCGGTACCCCCTGTATATAGCCTCCACATTGACTCTGTACCGGTACCCCCTGTATATAGCCTCCACATTGACTCTGTACCGGTACCCCCTGTATATAGCCTCCACAATGACTCTGTACCGGTACCCCCTGTATATAGCCTTCACATTGACTCTGTACCGGTACCCCCTGTATATAGCCTCCACATTGACTCTGTACCGGTACCCCCTGTATAAAGCCTCCACATTGACTCTGTACCGTAACCCCCTGTATATAGCCTCCACATTGCCTCTGTACCAGTACCCCCTGTATATAGCCTCCACATTGACTCTGTCCCGGTACACCCTGTATATAGCCTCCACATTGACTCTGTACCGGTACCCCCTGTATATAGTCTCCACATTGACTCTGTACCGGTACCCCCTGTATATAGCCTCCACATTGACTCTGTACCGGTACCCCCTGTATATAGCCTCCACATTGACTCTGTACCGGTAACCCCTGTTTTTAGCCTCCACATTGACTCTGTACCGGTACCCCCTGTATATAGCCTCCACATTGACTCTGTACCGGTACCCCCTGTATATAGCCTCCACATTGACTCTGTACCGGTAACCCCTGTTTTTAGCCTCCACATTGACTCTGTACCGGAACCCCCTGTATATATCCTCCACATTGACTCTGTACCGTAACACCCTGTATATAGCCTCCACATTGACTCTGTACCGGTACCCCCTGTATATAGCCTCCACATTGACTCTGTACCGGTACCCCCTGTATATAGCCTCCACTTTGACTCTGAAACCGGTACCCCCTGTATATAGCCTCCACATTGACTCTGTACCGGTACCCCCTGTATATAGCCTCCACATTGACTCTGTACCGGTACCCCCTGTATATAGCCTCCACATTGACTCTGTACCGGTAACCCCTGTTTTTAGCCTCCACATTGACTCTGTACCCGTACCCCCTGTATATAGCCTCCACATTGACTCTGTACCGTAACACCCTGTATATAGCCTCCACATTGACTCTGTACCAGTACCCCCCTGTATATAGCCTCCACATTGACTCTGTACCAGTACCCCCCTGTATATAGCCTCCACATTGACTCTGTACCGTAACACCCTGTATATAGCCTCCACATTGACTCTGTACCGGTACCCCCTGTATTTAGCCTCCACATTGACTCTGTACCGGTACCCCCTGTATATAGCCTCCACATTGACTCTGTACCGTAACCCCCTGTATATATCCTCCACATTGACTCTGTACCGGTACCCCCTGTATATAGCCTCCACACTGACTCTGTAACGGTACCCCCTGTATATAGCCTCCACATTGACTCTGTACCGGTACCCCCTGTATATAGCCTCCACATTGACTCTGTACCGGTACCCCCTGTATATAGCCTCCACATTGACTCTGTACCGGTACCCCCTGTATATAGCCTCCACATTGACTCTGTACCGGTACCCCCTGTATATAGCCTCCACATTGACTCTGTACCGGTACCCCCTGTATATAGCCTCCACATTGACTCTCGACCGGTACCCCCTGTATATAGCCTCCACATTGACTCTGTACCGGTACCTCCTGTATATAGCCTCCACATTGACTCTGTACCGGTACCCCCTGTATATAGCCTCCACATTGACTCGGTACCGGTACCCCCTGTATATATACTCCACATTGACTCTGTACCAGTACCCCCTGTGTATAGCCTCCACATTGACTCTGTACCGGTACCCCCTGTATATAGCCTCCACATTGACTCTGTACCGGTACCCCCTGTATATAGCCTCCACACTGACTCTGTACCTGTACCCCCTGTATATAGCCTCCACATTGACTCTGTACCGGTACCCCCTGTATATAGCCTCCACACTGACTCTGTAACAGTACCCCCTGTTTATAGCCTCCACATTGACTCTGTACCGGTACCCCCTGTATATAGCCTCCACATTGACTCTGTACCGGTACCCCCTGTATATAGCCTCCACATTGACTCTGTACCGTAACACCCTGTATATAACCTCCACATTGACTCTGTACCGGTACCCCCTGTATATAGCCTCCACATTGACTCTGTACCGTAACACCCTGTATATAGCCTCCACATTGACTCTGTACCGTAACACCCTGTATATAGTCTCCACATTGACTCTGTACCGTAACACCCTGTATATAGCCTCCACATTGACTCGATACCGGTACCCCCTGTATATAGCCTCCACATTGACTCTGTACCGGTACCCCCTGTATACAGCCTCACTTATTCTTTTACGGCTGCTTTTTAATTATTTGCTACTTTTATTTTCTATTTTCAATTTAACACTTATTTAAAAATAATTGTTGGTTAGAGCCTATAAGTACGCATTTCACTGTAACCTGTTGTGTTTGGCGATTGTGACAAATACACTTTGATTGTATAATTGAAAGGTTAATGCCTGAATGCATAAGAGGCGGGACAAGGTCCACAGCAGGGCTGTGCTCATTTGACAAATTTGTGATGACCTGGGCTCTACTGTTCTCCTCTCCTCAGGGTCAAGCAGTCTGTGATGACCTGGGCTCTGCTGTTCTCCTCTCCTCTCCTGTGATGTGGCTGGCTGGATGTTAGCTGTCCACGGAGCAGAGTGGGGCTACCATGTCCAAGAGCAATCCTCCCTACTTTCTTCTCCTTTCAACCTCCTCTCCTCTCCTCTCCTCTCCTCTCCTCTCCTCTCCTCTCCTCTCCTCTCCTCTCCTCTCCTCTCCTCTCCTCTCCTCTCCTCTCCTCACATAGCTCTCTACCTCAGGCCTGATAGCTTTGCCAACACCCCAGTCCTCCAAACACGATCATTAAGAAATAAAACCTAAAGCGGATGCCAATCCAGCATGCTGAGAAAGAGCAGCGTCCAGCCCGGAGCCCTCAGTCCACTCTGCCTCACACAGCTCAGCTACCTACTGGTTGACTGAATATACTCAACCCACAGTCCACCTTATGGAATCCACACATTCAATTGTAACTGCCTTTCTTTACTCCTGACAGTAATGAGCTAGTTATTTATATTGTTCTTTTTTATTTTTCCTTAATTTATTTAGGCAATTTGTCTTACTTACTCCATTTTTATAACTCTGCATTGTTGATCAAAGGCTCATAAGTAACTATTTCACCGGTCTGCACCTGTTCTATTCGGTGCTTGTGACAAATACACTTTGATTTGATTTGATTGTATAATTGAATGGTTAATGCCTGAATGCATAAGAGGCGGGACAAGGTCCACAGCAGGGCTGTGCTCATTTGACAAAGCTCCTGTCAATCGTCTAACCACTATAAGCTTTTAGGCTGCTTTGACTCAGGTGGGATGTCACCCTGGTTCTTCAACGGCATATAGTCATGAATATATTAGCAACATTACGTTCATAAACATCATCCAACACACTAGAACAATTTAATTTGTTATTAGGCAAGAACAAATTCTTATTTACAATGACAGCCAAGGAACAGTGGATTAACTGTCTTTTTTCAGGTGCAGAAGTACACATTTTTCCCTTGTCAGCTCGGGGATTCGATCTAGCAACCTTTCGGTTACTAGTCCTAAACACTAGGCTACCTGCATCCTCTAACCATTAGGCTACCTGCATCCTCTAACCACTAGGCTACCTGCATCCTCTAACCACTAGGCTACCTGCATCCTCTAACCACTAGGCTACCTGCCACCTCTAACCACTAGGCTACCTGCCTCCTCTAACCACTAGGCTACCTGCCTCCTCTAACCACTAGGCTACCTGCCTCCTCTAACCACTAGGCTACCTGCCTCCTCTAACCACTAGGCTACCTGCCTCCTCTAACCACTAGGCTACCTGCCTCCTCTAACCACGAGGCTACCTGCCTCCTCTAACCACTAGGCTACCTGCCTCCTCTAACCACTAGGCTACCTGCCTCCTCTAACCACTAGGCTACCAGCCTCATCTAGCCACTAGGCTACCTGCCTCCTCTAACCACTAGGCTACCCGCCACCTCTAACCACTAGGCTACCTGCCTCCTCTAACCACTAGGCTACCCGCCACCTCTAACCACTAGGCTAACTGCCACCTCTAACCACTAGGCTACCTGCCACCCCTGAATAACCTAATGGTTTTATTGATTATAGCACCAGTTAACCTAATGGTATTATTATTGATTAATGCACCAGTTAACCTAATGGTATTATTATTGATTATAGCACCAGTTAACCTAATGGTATTATTATTGATTAATGCACCAGTTAACCTAATGGTATTATTATTGATTATAGCACCAGTTAACCTAATGGTATTATTATTGATTATAGCACCAGTTAACCTAATGGTATTATTATTGATTAATGCACCAGTTAACCTAATGTTATTATTATTGATTATAGCACCAGTTAACTTCTACTTCATCACCATCCCGGATCCGGGAGCATCCTCATCAGTAAAAAGCTGACTAGTATAGCCTAGCATAGCGCCACAAGTAAATACTAGCATATAAATATCATGAAATCACAAGTCCAATACAGCAAATGAAAGATACACATCTTGTGAATCCAGCCATCATTTCCGATTTCTAAAATGTTTTACAGCGAAAACACAATATGTATTTCTATTAGCTAACCACAATAGCAAAAGACTCAACCGCATATTTTCACAATTTTTTTACCGCATAGGTAGCTATCACAAAACCGACCAAATAGAGATATAATTAGTCACTAACCAAGAAACAACTTCATCAGATGACAGTCTTATAACATGTTATACAATAAATCTATGTTTTGTTCGAAAATGTGCATATTTGAGGTATAAATCATAGTTTTACATTGCAGCTACCATAAAAAATATCACCAAAGCAGCCAGAATAATTACAGAGAGCAACGTGAAATACATAAATACTCATCATAAAACATTTATGAAAAATACATGGTGTACAGCAAATGAAAGATAAACATCTTGTGAATCCAGCCAATATTTCCGATTTTTTAAGTGTTTTACAGCGAAAACACAATATAGCATTATATTAGCTTACCACAATAGCCAAACACACAAATGCATTTATCAGCAGCAAAAGGTAGCGATCGCAAAAACCAGAAAAAGATATACAATTATTCACTAACCTTGACAAACTTCATCAGATGACAGTCCTATAACATCAGGTTATACAATACACTTATGTTTTGTTCGAAAATGTGCATATTTTGAGCTGCAAACCGTGGTTATACATTGTGAATATGTAGCATCGATTCACCAGAATGTCCGGAGATATTTTGGACACTCACCTAATCTGACCAAAGAACTCATCATAAACTTTACTAAAAAATACATGTTGGACAGCAAATGAAAGATACACTAGTTCTTAATGCAACCGCCGTGTTAGATTTTTTAAAATAACTTTACCATAACAAACAGCTTACGTTATAGCGAGACAGCGCCCGCCAAAACGCTGCATAATAGGACTCAACATTTTCCACAGAAATACGAAATAACATCATAAATTGTTCCTACTTTTGCTGAGCTTCCATCAGAATCTTGTACAAGGAGTCCTTGGTCCAGAATAAATCGTTGTTTGGTTTTAGAATTTAGTCCTCTTCTCCTGTCGAATTAGCAACCTTAGCTAGCCATGTGGCGCGAACATGCCCAAATTCTCCTGACGCAAAGAAAAGAAAATTCCAAAACTCGCAATAAACGTTGAATAAACTGATACAACCCGGTTGAAAAAAACTACTTTATGATGTTTTTATCACATCTATCAAATAAAATCAGAGCCGGAGACATCTACCGTGTATACCGAAAGCTTTTCAGAAGCCAATGTCGATGTCCTTCCCGCGCCTTGGTAGAGAAAGGAAATTGTGGTCACGTCATTCCAAGAGCTCTTGTTCGACCTCAGATCAAGCTAGACACCCCATTCCACCTTCCACTGCCTGTTGACATCTAGTGGAAGGCGTATGCAGTGCATGCAAATCCATAGAAACTAGGCAATTGAATAGGCAGGCCCTGGAACAGAGCATCGTTTTCAGATTTTTCACTTCCTGTCTGGAAGTTTGCTGCAAAATGAGTTCTGTTTTACTCACAGATATAATTCAAACAGTTTTAGAAACTTGAGAGTGTTTTCTATCCAATAGTAATAATAATATGCATATTGTAAGATCTAGAATTGAGTACGAGGCAGTTTAATTTGGGCATGATTTTTTCCAAAGTGAAAACAGCGCCCCCCTATTGACAAAAGGTTTTAACCTAATGGTATTATTATTGATTATAGCACCAGTTAACCTAATGGTATTATTGATTAACTTCTAGTGCCTCCCAAACCCGGATCCGGGAGCACCCCTACCAGTAAAAAAGCTGACTAGCATAGCCTAGCATAGCGTCACAAGTAAATACTAGCATCTAAATATCATTAAATCACAAGTCCAAGACACCAGATGAAAGATACACTTCTTGTGAATCTAGCCACCATTTCTGATTTTTAAAATGTTTTACAGGGAAGACACAATATGTAAATCTATTAGCTAACCACGTTAGCAAAAGACACCATTTTTCTTACTCCACTATTTTTTCACTCCACCAGTAGCTATCACCAATTCGACCAAATAAAGATATAAATAGCCACTAACCGAGAAAAAACTTCATCAGATGACAGTCTGATAACATATTTATTGTATAGCATATGTTTTGTTAGAAAAATGTGCATATTTCAGGTATAAATCATAGTTTACAATTGCAGCCCCCATCACAACTCTCACTAAAATGACTAGAATAACTACAGAGACCATCGTGTATTAGCTAATTACTCATCATAAAACATTTCTTAAAAATACACAGCGTACAGCAATTGAAAGACACAGATCTTGTGAATCAAGACAATATTTCAGATTTAATAAGTGTTTTACAGCGAAAACACAATATATCGTTATATTAGCTTACCACAATAGCAAACCAGACAACAGCATTGATTCCAGCCAAACACAGCGATAACGTATTCACCACCAAAATAAATTAATTTTTCACTAACCTTCTCAGAATTCTTCAGATGACAGTCCTGTAACATCATATTACACAATCCATATAGGTTTTGTTCGAAAATGTGCATATTTAGCAGCACAAATCGTGGTTATACAATGTGATCAGTGGCAACAGGTCATGCATTCTGGCCGGCGCCATCTTGGAAAGGCACCTAATCTAATCAATAAATAATCGTAAACTTGACTAAAAAATACAGGTTGGACATCAAATGAAAGATGCATTAGTTATCAATGCAACCGCTGAGTTAGATTTTTAAAATTAACGTTACTAGACATACAGTGTGCGTTACAGCCAGACTAGTGCCGCAATAATGGCGGACAAATCCGTTTACATTTTTCCACATAAATACGGAATAACATCATAAATAGCTCTTACTTTTGGACGAGCTTCCATCAGAATCTTGGGCAAGTGGTCCGTTGTCCAAAAGAATCGTTGCTTGGTTGTAAAACGTAGTCTTCAACTTCGGAATTAGCGGCTAACAATAGCTATGTGGCCACAGCATGCCCAAATCCTCAAAACGCAATACTAAGGAAATTCCGAAAATAGCAATATACTCGCATAAACTGATATAACTCGGTTTAAAATAACTTCGTTATGATGTTTCTAACACCTATATCGAATTAAATTACAGACGAATATATCTAAGGTCGATAACTGAGCGTTTCAAAATGCCATCCTGAGGTCTTGCTTTGCGCCATGACGAACGTCGAAAAGAGAGGTCCCCTCGTTCCTTTGCCTTTTATAAATTCTGAGAGCTACGTAGGAACTCCATTCCACTTCTCATTGGTTACTGACATCCAGGGGAAGGCGGGTGCAGTTCATGTCGACCCATAGGATACATACAGAGCTTTAAACTGATCTGAGAACAGAGCCTAATTTTCAGACCTTCGCAGTTCCTGTCATGGATTTCGCTGCAGAAAGAGTTCTGGTTCACCCACAGACATAATTCAAACGGTTTTAGAAACTAGAGAGTGTTTTCTATCCAATAGTAATAATAATATGCATATTGTACGAGCAAGAATTGAGTACGAGGCAGTTTAATTTGGAGACCAATTTTCACTAAGTCGAAATAGCACCCCCTATATTCTCAAGAGTTAATGCACCAGTTTACCTAATGGTATTATTATTGATTATAGCACCAGTTAATGTAACGGCTTTCTTCCTGGGATGAAGGAGAGGACCAAAATGCAGCGCAGTTAGTGTTCAACATGTTTAATTAAACAATAAACGATGAACATTAACAAACATTACAAAACAACAAACGTGAAAGCCGAGACAGTCCTATCTGGTGCAGAACATAAACACAGAGACAGGAAACAACCACCCACAATCCCCACCACAAAACAAGCCACCTATATATGATTCTCAATCAGGGACAACGATTGACAGCTGTCTCTGATTGAGAACCATATCAGGCTGAACATAGAAACAGACGAACTAGACACACAACATAGAATTCCCACCCAGCTCACGTCCTGACCAACACTAAACAAGCAAAACACATAAGAACTCTGGTCAGGACGTTACAGTTAACATAATGGTATTATTATTGATTAGCACCAGTTAACCTAATGGTATTATTGATTAATGCACCAGTTAACCTAATGGTATTATTGATTAATGCACCAGTTAACCTAATGGTATTATTATTGATTATAGCACCAGTTAACCTAATGGTATTATTATAGATTATTGCACCTGTTAACCTATTGGTATTATTATTGATTATAGCACCAGTTAACCTAATGGTATTATTATTGATTAATGCACCTGTTAACCTATTGATATTATTATTGATTAATGCACCAGTTAACCTAATGGTATTATTATTGATTAATGCACCAGTTAACCTAATGGTATTATTATTGATTAATGCACCAGTTAACCTAATGGTATTATTATTGATTAATGCACCAGTTAACCTAATGGTATTATTATTGATTAATGCACCAGTTAACCATGCAGCTACAGAGACCGTCTTCATTAGTAGGAATAAACCTAATGAGTTTACACTGTGAAAGTAGCTCACCACTGATAGGCTGTTTTGGAGAAAATATATCTCACAATTAAATCCCAATTTTCTCTTTAACGCTCACAGCGATTGTAAAAAGTAGAAACATTGTTATTTGCTGCTCTTTAAAGTTCCTCTGAGGCCGAATTCAGGTATCACTGTAATGCCTAACCTCATTTATTTCCATTTACTAAACTGTGGAGGGAGTCAGAGAGAAGGAGCACGCAACTCACTGTGAAACGGATGTCTGTGTAAACTTCAATGTCGTTAGCTGTAGGAGTTCTCACTTTCTTTTACATCAGCAACTGTAGATCTTTAAAAATAAATAAGGGATAGAGTGAGGATACGCTGATAGAAGTTTCTCCTTGAAGAATATGAATATGCACTAGATATTTTAATCACTGGCGCACTTCCATGTCCTCTGCAGGCAACGAATCCTAATTAAGGATGTTATTTATTTATTTCACCTTTATTTAACCAGGTAAGATAGTTGAGAACAAGTTCTCATTTACAACTGCGACCTGGCCAAGATAAAGCAAAGCGGTGCGACACAAACAACAACACAGAGTTACACATAAACAAACGTACAGTCAATAACACAATAGAAAAAGTCTATATACAGTGTGTGCAAATGAGGTAGGATAAGGGAGGTAAGGCAATAACTAGGCCATATTGGAGAAATAATTACAATATAGCAATTAAACACTGGAGTGATAGATGTGCAGAAGATGAGTGTGCAAGTAGAGATACTGGGGTGCTAAGGAGCAAAATAAATAACAGTATGGGGAAGGGGTAATTGGTTGGGCTTTGGGGGTGACCAGTGAAATATACCTGCTGGAGCGCGTGCTACGAGCGGGTGCTGCTATGGTGACCAGTGAGCTGAGATAAGGCGGGGCTATTCCTAGCAAAGACTTGTAGATGACCTGGAGCCAGTGGATTTGGCGACGAGTATGAAGCGAGGACCAGCCAACGAGAGCGTACAGGTCGCAGTGGTGGGTACAGGTCGCAGTGGATGGCACTGTGATAGACTGCATCCAATTTGCTGAGTAGAGTGTTGGAGGCTATTTTGTAAATGACATCGCCGAAGTCAAGGATCGTTAGGATAGTCAGTTTTACGAGGGTATGTTTGGTAGCATGAGTGAAGGATGCTTTGTTGCGAAATAGGAAGCCAATTCTAGATTTCATTTTGGATTGGAGATGCTTAATGTGAGTCTGGAAGGAGAGTTTACAGTCTAACCGGACACCTTGGTATTTGTAGTTGTCCACATATTCTAAGTCAGAACCGTCCAGAGTAGTGATGCTGGACGGGCGGGCAGGTGCGGGCAGCGATCGGTTGAATAGCATGCATTTAGTTTTACTTGCATTTAAGAGCAGTTGGAGGCCACGGAAGGAGAGTTGTATGGCATTGAACCTCGTCGGGAGGTTAGTTAACACAGTGTCCAAAGAAGGGCAAGAAGTATACAGAATGGTGTCGTCTGCAAAGAGCTGGATCAGAGAATCACCAGCAGCAAGAGCGATATCATTGATGTATACAGAGAAAAGAGTCGGCCCGAGAATTGAACCCTGTGGCATCCCCATAGAGACTGCCAGAGGTCCGGACAACAGGCCCTCCAATTTGACACACTGAACTCCGTCTGAGAAGTAATTGGTGAACCAGGCGAGGTAATCATTAATCATTTGAGAAACCAAGGCTGTTGAGTCTGGTCGATAAGAATGTGGTGATTGACAGAGTTATAACAGAAATGTGTATGTGTTATGACAACTTATAGCAGATGTTATATTTCACTTCTTCTTTTTCCCTCGGCATTGTTGGAAAGGGCCCGTAAGTAAGCATTTCACTGTTAGTCTACACTTGTTTACAAACCAGGTGACAAATACAATTTGATTTGATATTGTCCTATGCGCACTTAAAGGCATTACATGTGAGTGCCTCGTACGGTCTTATTGCATGTCCTAATGCCTGTAGTCAGAGTAGGAACAGCGAACAAGGTGAGAGGCTTGTGGAGGCTATGAGTTGTCATTACAGTTTCTAGCAAATGTTATAATTGAGCAATAAGGCACGAGGAGGTGTGGTATATGGCCAAAATACCATGGCTAAGGGCTGTTCTTATGCACATTGCCTGGATACAGTCCTTAGCCGTGGTATAATGGCCATATACCACAAACCCCCGAGGTGCCTTATTGCTATTATAAACTGGTTACCAACGTAATTAGAGCAGTAAAAATAAATGTTTTGTCATACCCGTGGTATACGGTCTGATATACCATGGCTGTCAGCCAATCAGCATTCAGGGCTCGAACCGCCAAGTTTATAATGCACTATAAATGTGTCACACAAAATGTTTGAGCAGCGATGGCATAAACAGGAAAAGAGGTTTGTACAGGAGACTGGAGCAAAGGTTCAGACTATATGTTGTGCAGGAGACTGGGCCACAGGTTCAGACAATGTGTTGTGCAGGAGACTGGACCACAGGTTCAGGTAATGTGTTGGTGCAGGAGACTGGGCCACAGGTTCAGGCAATGTGTTGGTGCAGGAGACTGGGCCACAGGTTCAGGCAATGGGTTGGTGCAGGACACTGGACCACAGGTTCAGACAATGTGTTGTGCAGGAGACTGGGCCACTGGTTCAGGCAATGTGTTGGGGCAGGAGACTGGGCCACAGGTTCAGATAATGTGTTGGTGCAGGAGACTGGACCACAGGTTCAGGCAATGTGTTGGTGCACGAGACTGGGCCACAGGTTCAGACAATGTGTTGGTGCAGGAGACTGGGCCACAGGTTCAGGCAATGTGTTGGTGCAGGAGACTGGGCCACAGGTTCAGGCAATGTGTTTGTGCAGGAGACTGGGCCACAGGTTCAGGCAATGTGTTGGTGCAGGAGACTGGGCCACAGGTTCAGGCAATGTGTTGGTGCAGGAGACTGGGCCACTGGTTCAGGCAATGTGTTGGGGCAGGAGACTGGGCCACAGGTTCAGATAATGTGTTGGGGCAGGAGACTGGACCACAGGTTCAGGCAATGTGTTGGTGCACGAGACTGGGCCACAGGTTCAGACAATGTGTTGGTGCAGGAGACTGGGCCACAGGTTCAGGCAATGTGTTGGTGCAGGAGACTGGGCCACAGGTTCAGGCAATGTGTTGGTGCAGGAGACTGGGCCACAGGTTCAGGCAATGTGTTGGTGCAGGAGACTGGGCCACAGGTTCAGGCAATGTGTTGGTGCAGGAGACTGGGCCACTGGTTCAGGCAATGTGTTGGGGCAGGAGACTGGGCCACAGGTTCAGATAATGTGTTGGTGCAGGAGACTGGACCACAGATTCAGGTAATGTGTTGGTGCAGGAGACTGGACCACAGGTTCAGACAATGTGTTGGTGCAGGAGACTGGGCCACAGGTTCAGGTAATGTGTTGGTGCAGGAGACTGGGCCACAGGTTCAGACAATGTGTTGGTGCAGGAGACTGGGCCACAGGTTCAGACAATGTGTTGGTGCAGGAGACTGGGCCACAGGTTCAGGCAATGTGTTGGTGCAGGAGACTGGACCACAGGTTCAGACAATGTGTTGGTGCATGAGACTGGGCCACAGGTTCAGGTAATGTGTTGGTGCAGGAGACTGGGCCACAGGTTCAGACAATGTGTTGGTGCAGGAGACTGGGCCACAGGTTCAGACAATGTGTTGGTGCAGGAGACTGGGCCACAGGTTCAGGCAATGTGTTGGTGCAGGAGACTGGACCACAGGTTCAGGTAATGTGTTGGTGCAGGAGACTGCGCCACAGGTTCAGATAATGTGTTGGTGCAGGTGACTGGACCACAGGTTCAGGTAATGTGTTGGTGCAGGAGACTGGACCACAGGTTCAGACAATATGTTGGTGCATGAGACTGGGCCACAGGTTCAGGTAATGTGTTGGTGCAGGAGACTGGGCCACAGGTTCAGACAATGTGTTGGTGCAGGAGACTGGGCCACAGGTTCAGACAATGTGTTGGTGCAGGAGACTGGGCCACAGGTTCAGGAAATGTGTTGGTGCAGGAGACTGGACCACAGGTTCAGGCAATGTGTTGGTGCAGGAGACAGGACCACAGGTTCAGACAATGTGTTGTACAGGAGACTGGACCACAGGTTCAGGCAATGTGTTGGTGCAGGAGGCTGGGCCACAGGTTCAGACAATGTGTTGGTGCAGGAGACTGGACCACAGGTTCAGGCAATGTGTTGGTGCAGGAGACTGGGCCACAGGTTCAGGTAATGTGTTGGTGCAGGAGACTGGACCACAGGTTCAGGTAATGTGTTGGTGCAGGAGACTGGACCACAGGTTCGGGCAATGTGTTGGTGCAGGAGACTGGACCACAGGTTCAGGTAATGTGTTGGTGAAGGAGACTGTACCACAGGTTCAGACAATGTGTTGGTGCAGGAGACTGGACCACAGGTTCAGGCAATGTGTTGGTGCAGGAGACTGGGCCACAGGTTCAGGTAATGTGTTGGTGCAGGAGACTGGACCACAGGTTCAGGTAATGTGTTGGTGCAGGAGACTGGACCACAGGTTCGGGCAATGTGTTGGTGCAGGAGACTGGACCACAGGTTCAGGTAATGTGTTGGTGAAGGAGACTGTACCACAGGTTCAGGTAATGTGTTGGTGTAGGAGACTGGACCACAGGTTCAGGTAATGTGTTGGTGCAGGAGACTGGACCACAGGTTCAGGTAATGTGTTGTGCAGGAGACTGGACCACCGGTTCAGGCAATGTGTTGGTGCAGGAGACTGGGCCACAGGTTCAGACAATGTGTTGGTGCATGAGACTGGACCACAGGTTCAGGCAATGTGTTGGTGCAGGAGACTGGGCCACAGGTTCAGGTAATGTGTTGGTGCAGGAGACTGGACCACAGGTTCAGGCAATGTGTTGGTGCAGGAGACTGGGCCACAGGTTCAGGTAATGTGTTGGTGCAGGAGACTGGACCACAGGTTCAGACAATGTGTTGGTGCAGCGAGGTCCTTCTTTCTAAATGATTCTGTTCTGCTCGGCTGAGCTCTTTAATGAAAGTGTAAATGGTTTTTGGATTGGTTAGAATCAGCAGGGTCGCCGGGCGGATTAGCTCGTCCTCTTTCCTCTGCCTTGATGTTTAATTGGTGAGTCTTATTGAACTGTCAGACAGCGAGGCCAAGGCCCCTACACAGGAGTAGGAGAGGAAGGTTGGGGGAATATAATAGAAATGCATGGGCTTGCCTTCTGCTAACTAGCCAGGTTATTAACCATGGCCCTTAAAACACAGACAAAAAACAGAAAGTCTGTGTCAGGTACCGCTTGCCGTGCGGTAGCAGAGAAAACAGTCTGTAACTTGGGTGACTGGAGACTTTGACAATTTGTCTCCAGAGTGCCTCTGCTAAGGATTTCGGAGATTAAAGAACAAATAAATCTTAAACTAACAAGGGGAACGTTTCTTGCCCTTTTCTGTACCCCAGATTACCCTCTTAATTCGAGCACTGGGTGAACTAGTACAGGTTCTATTAGAAACACTGGAAAGGTGTCACGTGAGACTCTAGCTAGCCGCTAAGTCCATTATTGGTTTTCCCTTCATGTTTAATGAAGCCCCCCCACCCCTCCTTCAATAAATAATTTAAGTCCAGGTGATTTTCTTCACCTAGACTTGGTGCTCAGGTACCGCTTGCCATGCGGTAGCAGAGAAAACAGTCTATAACTTGGGTGACTGGAATCTCTGACAATTTTATGGGCTTTCCTCTGACACCGCCTATTATATAGGTCCTGGATTGCAGGAAGCCTGGCCCCAGTGATGTACTGGGCCGTATGCACTACCCTCTTTAGCGCCTTACGGTCAGATACTGAGCAGTTGCCATACCAGGCGGTGATGCAACCGGTCAAGATGCTCTCGAAGGTGCAGCTGTAGAACCTTTTGAGGATCTGGGGGCCCATACCAAATCTTTTCAGTCTCCTGAGGCGGAAAATGTTTTGTCGTGCCCTCTTCACCTACACCATAACCAGTCTAGTCTCCTGATATGGTGTGTTCCTACTGTACCTACATCATACCCAGTCTAGTCTCCTGATATGGTGTGTTTTCCTACTGTACTGTACCTACACCATACCCAGTCTAGTCTCCTGATATGGTGTGTTCCTACTGTACTGTACCTACACCATACCCAGTCTAGTCTCCTGATATGGTGTGTTCCTACTGTACCTACATCATACCCAGTCTAGTCTCTTGATATGGTGTGTTTTCCTACTGTACTGTACCTACACCATACCCAGTCTAGTCTCCTGATATGGTGTGTTCCTACTGTACCTACATCATACCCAGTCTAGTCTCCTGATATGGTGTGTTCCTACTGTACCTACATCATACCCAGTCTAGTCTCCTGATATGGTGTGTTCCTACTGTACCTACATCATACCCAGTCTAGTCTCCTGATATGGTGTGTTCCTACTGTACCTACATCATACCCAGTCTAGTCTCCTGATATGGTGTGTTCCTACTGTACCTACATCATACCCAGTCTAGTCTCCTGATATGGTGTGTTCCTACTGTACCGACATCATACCCAGTCTAGTCTCCTGATATGGTGTGTTGCTGTGTGTGTGTGTGTGGTCTTTCAGCAGTCTTTTCATATTCACGGCATTGGATCTGCCTCATGTCTTTATATTAAGATAATTCTCACTGTAATCTTTTAACGGTGTGTTCTTTATCTCCTGTAGTGGTGGTTATCGGTTGGGCAGTTCTAATGAAAACATGAAACAAGGAGATATTTCAACATTAATGATCATTCACTCTTGTTTGTAATGTTCAACACATGCTAAAGAGTCTCATTAAACATTTAAAAGCATTTCAGCCATGATAATTTCCACTGTGTAGCAGTAGCTAGTAGTAGTAGTAGTTGTTTCCACTGTGTAGCAGTAGCTAGTTATAGTAGTTGTTTCCACTGTGTAGCAGTAGCTAGTAGTAGTAGTAGTTGTTTCCACTGTGTAGCAGTAGCTAGTAGTAGTAGTAGTTATAGTAGTTGTTTCCACTGTGTAGCAGTAGCTAGTAGTTATAGTAGTTGTTTCCACTGTGTAGCAGTAGCTAGTAGTAGTAGTAGTTGTTTCCACTGTGTAGCAGTAGCTAGTAGTAGTAGTAGTTATAGTAGTTGTTTCCACTGTGTAGCAGTAGCTAGTAGTTATAGTAGTTGTTTCCACTGTGTAGCAGTAGCTAGTAGTAGTAGTAGTTGTTTCCACTGTGTAGCAGTAGCTAGTAGTAGTAGTAGTTATAGTAGTTGTTTCCACTGTGTAGCAGTAGCTAGTAGTAGCTAGTAGTAGTAGTAGTTGTTTCCACTGTGTAGCAGTAGCTAGTAGTAGCTAGTAGTAGTAGTAGTTGTTTCCACTGTGTAGCAGTAGCTAGTAGTAGTAGTAGTTATAGTAGTTGTTTCCACTGTGTAGCAGTAGCTAGTAGTAGTAGTAGTTGTTTCCACTGTGTAGCAGTAGCTAGTAGTAGTAGTAGTTATAGTAGTTGTTTCCACTGTGTAGCAGTAGCTAGTAGTAGTAGTAGTTATAGTAGTTGTTTCCACTGTGTAGCAGTAGCTAGTAGTAGCTAGTAGTAGTAGTAGTTGTTTCCACTGTGTAGCAGTAGCTAGTAGTAGCTAGTAGTATTAGTAGTTGTTTCCACTGTGTAGCAGTAGCTAGTAGTAGCTAGTAGTAGTAGTTGTTGTTTCCACTGTGTAGCAGTAGCTAGTAGTAGTTGTAGTAGTAGTAGTAGTTTCCACTAAATAGCAGTAGCTAGTAGTAGTAGTAGTTTCCACTGTGTAGCAGTAGCTAGTAGTAGTAGTAGTTGTTTCCACTGTGTAACAGTAGCTAGTAGTAGTAGTAGTTGTTTCCACTGTGTAACAGTAGCTAGTAGTAGTAGTAGTAGTTTCCACTGTGTAACAGTAGCTAGTAGTAGTAGTAGTTGTTTCCACTGTGTAACAGTAGCTAGTAGTAGTAGTAGTTGTTTCCACTGTGTAGCAATAGCTAGTAGTAGTAGTAGTAGTTTCCACTGTGTAACAGTAGCTAGTAGTAGTAGTAGTTGTTTCCACTGTGTAACAGTAGCTAGTAGTAGTAGTAGGTGTTTCCACTGTGTAGCAGTAGCTAGTAGTAGTAGTAGTTGTTTCCACTAAATAGCAGTAGCTAGTAGTAGTAGTAGTAGTAGTTGTTTCCACTGTGTAACAGTAGCTAGTAGTAGTAGTAGTAGTTTCCACTAAATAGCAGTAGCTAGTAGTAGTAGTAGTAGTTGTTTCCACTGTGTAACAGTAGCTAGTAGTAGTAGTAGTTGTTTCCACTAAATAGCAGTAGCTAGTAATAGTAGTAGTAGTTTCCACTGTGTAGCAGTAGCTAGTAGCTAGTAGTAGTAGTAGTTTCCACTGTGTAGCAGTAGCTAGTAGTAGTAGTAGTAGTTGTTTCCACTGTGTAGCAGTAGCTAGTAGTAGTAGTTGTTTCCACTAAATAGCAGTAGCTAGTAGTAGTAGTAGTTTCCACTGTGTAGCAGTAGCTAGTAGTAGTAGTAGTTTCCACTAAATAGCAGTAGCTAGTAGTAGTAGTAGTTTCCACTGTGTAGCAGTAGCTAGTAGTAGTAGTAGTAGTTGTTTCCACTGTGTAGCAGTAGCTAGTAGTAGTAGTAGTAGTTGTTTCCACTGTGTAACAGTAGCTAGTAGTAGTAGTAGTTGTTTGCACTGTGTAGCAGTAGCTAGTAGTAGTAGTAGTTGTTTGCACTGTGTAGCAGTAGCTAGTAGTAGTAGTAGTTGTTTGCACTGTGTAGCAGTAGCTAATAGTAGTTGTAGTTGTGTTTCCACTGTGTAGCAGTAGCTAGTAGTAGTAGTAGTTGTAGTAGTAGTTTCCACTGTGTAGCAGTAGCTAGCAGTAGTAGGTGTTTCCACTGTGTAGCAGTAGCTAGTAGTAGTAGTATTTCCAACTGTGTAGCAGTAGCTAGTAGTAGTAGTAGTAGTAGTAGGTGTTTCCACTGTGTAGCAGTAGCTAGTAGTAGTAGTTGTTTCCACTATGTAGCCGTAGCTAGTAGGAGTAGTATTTCCAACGGTGTAGCAGTAGCTAGTAGTAGTAGTAGTAGTAGTAGTAGGTGTTTCCACTGTGTAGCAGTAGCTAGTAGTAGTAGTTGTTTCCACTATGTAGCCGTAGCTAGTAGGAGTAGTATTTCCAACTGTGTAGCAGTAGCTAGTAGTAGTAGTAGTAGTAGTAGTTGTTTCCACTGTGTAGCAGTAGCTAGTAGTAGTAGTTGTTTCCACTATGTAGCCATAGCTAGTAGGAGTAGTATTTCCAACTGTGTAGCAGTAGCTAGTAATAGTAGTAGTAGTAGTAGTTGTTTCCACTGTGTAGCAGTAGCTAGTAGTAGTAGTTGTTTCCACTGTGTAGCAGTAGCTAGTAGTAGTAGTAGTTGTAGGTGTTTCCACTGTGTAGCAGTAGCTAGTAGTAGTAGTAGTTGTTTCCACTGTGTAGCAGTAGCTAGTAGTAGTAGTAGTAGTTTCCACTAAATAGCAGTAGCTAGTAGCTAGTAGTAGTTGTAGTTGTAGTAGTTGTTTCCACTGTGTAACAGTAGCTAGTAGTAGTAGTAGTTGTTTCCACTAAATAGCAGTAGCTAGTAGTAGTAGTAGTAGTTGTTTCCACTGTGTAGCAGTAGCTAGTAGTTGTAGTAGTTGTTTCCACTAAATAGCAGTAGTAGTAGTAGTAGTAGTAGTTTCCACTAAATAGCAGTAGCTAGTAGTAGTAGTAGTTTCCACTGTGTAGCAGTAGCTAGTAGTAGTAGTAGTTGTTTCCACTGTGTAACAGTAGCTAGTAGTAGTAGTAGTTGTTTCCACTGTGTAACAGTAGCTAGTAGTAGTAGTAGTAGTTTCCACTGTGTAACAGTAGCTAGTAGTAGTAGTAGTTGTTTCCACTGTGTAACAGTAGCTAGTAGTAGTAGTAGTTGTTTCCACTGTGTAGCAATAGCTAGTAGTAGTAGTAGTAGTTTCCACTGTGTAACAGTAGCTAGTAGTAGTAGTAGTTGTTTCCACTGTGTAACAGTAGCTAGTAGTAGTAGTAGGTGTTTCCACTGTGTAGCAGTAGCTAGTAGTAGTAGTAGTTGTTTCCACTAAATAGCAGTAGCTAGTAGTAGTAGTAGTAGTTGTTTCCACTGTGTAACAGTAGCTAGTAGTAGTAGTAGTAGTTTCCACTAAATAGCAGTAGCTAGTAGTAGTAGTAGTAGTTGTTTCCACTGTGTAACAGTAGCTAGTAGTAGTAGTAGTTGTTTCCACTAAATAGCAGTAGCTAGTAGTAGTAGTAGTAGTTTCCACTGTGTAGCAGTAGCTAGTAGCTAGTAGTAGTAGTAGTTTCCACTGTGTAGCAGTAGCTAGTAGTAGTAGTAGTAGTTGTTTCCACTGTGTAGCAGTAGCTAGTAGTAGTAGTTGTTTCCACTAAATAGCAGTAGCTAGTAGTAGTAGTAGTTTCCACTGTGTAGCAGTAGCTAGTAGTAGTAGTAGTTTCCACTAAATAGCAGTAGCTAGTAGTAGTAGTAGTTTCCACTGTGTAGCAGTAGCTAGTAGTAGTAGTAGTAGTTGTTTCCACTGTGTAGCAGTAGCTAGTAGTAGTAGTAGTAGTTGTTTCCACTGTGTAACAGTAGCTAGTAGTAGTAGTAGTTGTTTGCACTGTGTAGCAGTAGCTAGTAGTAGTAGTAGTTGTTTGCACTGTGTAGCAGTAGCTAGTAGTAGTAGTAGTTGTTTGCACTGTGTAGCAGTAGCTAATAGTAGTTGTAGTTGTGTTTCCACTGTGTAGCAGTAGCTAGTAGTAGTAGTAGTTGTAGTAGTAGTTTCCACTGTGTAGCAGTAGCTAGCAGTAGTAGGTGTTTCCACTGTGTAGCAGTAGCTAGTAGTAGTAGTATTTCCAACTGTGTAGCAGTAGCTAGTAGTAGTAGTAGTAGTAGTAGGTGTTTCCACTGTGTAGCAGTAGCTAGTAGTAGTAGTTGTTTCCACTATGTAGCCGTAGCTAGTAGGAGTAGTATTTCCAACGGTGTAGCAGTAGCTAGTAGTAGTAGTAGTAGTAGTAGTAGGTGTTTCCACTGTGTAGCAGTAGCTAGTAGTAGTAGTTGTTTCCACTATGTAGCCGTAGCTAGTAGGAGTAGTATTTCCAACTGTGTAGCAGTAGCTAGTAGTAGTAGTAGTAGTAGTAGTTGTTTCCACTGTGTAGCAGTAGCTAGTAGTAGTAGTTGTTTCCACTATGTAGCCATAGCTAGTAGGAGTAGTATTTCCAACTGTGTAGCAGTAGCTAGTAGTAGTAGTAGTAGTAGTAGTTGTTTCCACTGTGTAGCAGTAGCTAGTAGTAGTAGTTGTTTCCACTGTGTAGCAGTAGCTAGTAGTAGTAGTAGTTGTAGGTGTTTCCACTGTGTAGCAGTAGCTAGTAGTAGTAGTAGTTGTTTCCACTGTGTAGCAGTAGCTAGTAGTAGTAGTAGTAGTTTCCACTAAATAGCAGTAGCTAGTAGTAGTAGTAGTTGTTTCCACTGTGTAGCAGTAGCTAGTAGTAGTAGTAGTAGTTTCCACTAAATAGCAGTAGCTAGTAGTAGGAGTAGTATTTCCAACTGTGTAGCAGTAGCTAGTAGTAGTTGTAGTAGTTGTTTCCACTGTGTAGCAGTAGCTAGTAGTAGTAGTTGTTTCCACTGTGTAGCAGTAGCTAGTAGTAGTAGTAGTTGTAGTAGTTGTTTCCACTGTGTAGCAATAGCTAGTAGTAGTATTTGTAGTAGTTGTTTCCACTGTGTAGCAGTAGCTAGTAGTAGTAGTTGTAGTAGGTGTTTCCACTGTGTAGCAGTAGCTAGTAGTAGTAGTAGTTGTTTCCACTGTGTAGCAGTAGCTAGTAGTAGTAGTTGTAGTAGTTGTTTCCACTGTGTAGCAGTAGCTAGTAGTAGTAGTAGTTGGTTCCACTGTGTAGCAGTAGCTAGTAGTAGTAGTAGGTGTTTCCACTGTGTAGCAGTAGCTAGTAGTAGTAGTAGTAGTTTCCACTAAATAGCAGTAGCTAGTAGTAGTTGTTTCCACTGTGTAGCAGTAGCTAGTAGTAGCTAGCAGTAGTAGGTGTTTCCACTGTGTAGCAGTAGCTAGTAGTAGTAGTAGTTGTTTCCACTGTGTAGCAGTAGCTAGTAGTAGTAGTAGTTGTTTCCACTGTGTAGCAGTAGCTAGTAGTAGTAGTAGTTATAGTAGTTGTTTCCACTGTGTAGCAGTAGCTAGTAGTTATAGTAGTTGTTTCCACTGTGTAGCAGTAGCTAGTAGTAGTAGTAGTTGTTTCCACTGTGTAGCAGTAGCTAGTAGTAGTAGTAGTTATAGTAGTTGTTTCCACTGTGTAGCAGTAGCTAGTAGTTATAGTAGTTGTTTCCACTGTGTAGCAGTAGCTAGTAGTAGTAGTAGTTGTTTCCACTGTGTAGCAGTAGCTAGTAGTAGTAGTAGTTATAGTAGTTGTTTCCACTGTGTAGCAGTAGCTAGTAGTAGCTAGTAGTAGTAGTAGTTGTTTCCACTGTGTAGCAGTAGCTAGTAGTAGCTAGTAGTAGTAGTAGTTGTTTCCACTGTGTAGCAGTAGCTAGTAGTAGCTAGTAGTAGTAGTAGTTGTTTCCACTGTGTAGCAGTAGCTAGTAGTAGTAGTAGTTATAGTAGTTGTTTCCACTGTGTAGCAGTAGCTAGTAGTAGTAGTAGTTGTTTCCACTGTGTAGCAGTAGCTAGTAGAAGTAGTAGTTATAATAGTTGTTTCCACTGTGTAGCAGTAGCTAGTAGTAGTAGTAGTTATAGTAGTTGTTTCCACTGTGTAGCAGTAGCTAGTAGTAGCTAGTAGTAGTAGTAGTTGTTTCCACTGTGTAGCAGTAGCTAGTAGTAGCTAGTAGTAGTAGTAGTTGTTTCCACTGTGTAGCAGTAGCTAGTAGTAGCTAGTAGTAGTAGTAGTTGTTTCCACTGTGTAGCAGTAGCTAGTAGTAGTTGTAGTTGTAGTAGTTGTTTCCACTGTGTAACAGTAGCTAGTAGTAGTAGTAGTTGTTTCCACTAAATAGCAGTAGCTAGTAGTAGTAGTAGTAGTTGTTTCCACTGTGTAGCAGTAGCTAGTAGTTGTAGTAGTTGTTTCCACTAAATAGCAGTAGTAGTAGTAGTAGTAGTAGTTTCCACTAAATAGCAGTAGCTAGTAGTAGTAGTAGTTTCCACTGTGTAGCAGTAGCTAGTAGTAGTAGTAGTTGTTTCCACTGTGTAACAGTAGCTAGTAGTAGTAGTAGTTGTTTCCACTGTGTAACAGTAGCTAGTAGTAGTAGTAGTAGTTTCCACTGTGTAACAGTAGCTAGTAGTAGTAGTAGTTGTTTCCACTGTGTAACAGTAGCTAGTAGTAGTAGTAGTTGTTTCCACTGTGTAGCAATAGCTAGTAGTAGTAGTAGTAGTTTCCACTGTGTAACAGTAGCTAGTAGTAGTAGTAGTTGTTTCCACTGTGTAACAGTAGCTAGTAGTAGTAGTAGGTGTTTCCACTGTGTAGCAGTAGCTAGTAGTAGTAGTAGTTGTTTCCACTAAATAGCAGTAGCTAGTAGTAGTAGTAGTAGTTGTTTCCACTGTGTAACAGTAGCTAGTAGTAGTAGTAGTAGTTTCCACTAAATAGCAGTAGCTAGTAGTAGTAGTAGTAGTTGTTTCCACTGTGTAACAGAAGCTAGTAGTAGTAGTAGTTGTTTCCACTAAATAGCAGTAGCTAGTAGTAGTAGTAGTAGTTTCCACTGTGTAGCAGTAGCTAGTAGCTAGTAGTAGTAGTAGTTTCCACTGTGTAGCAGTAGCTAGTAGTAGTAGTTGTTTCCACTAAATAGCAGTAGCTAGTAGTAGTAGTAGTTTCCACTGTGTAGCAGTAGCTAGTAGTAGTAGTAGTTTCCACTAAATAGCAGTAGCTAGTAGTAGTAGTAGTTTCCACTGTGTAGCAGTAGCTAGTAGTAGTAGTAGTAGTTGTTTCCACTGTGTAGCAGTAGCTAGTAGTAGTAGTAGTAGTTGTTTCCACTGTGTAACAGTAGCTAGTAGTAGTAGTAGTTGTTTGCACTGTGTAGCAGTAGCTAGTAGTAGTAGTAGTTGTTTGCACTGTGTAGCAGTAGCTAGTAGTAGTAGTAGTTGTTTGCACTGTGTAGCAGTAGCTAATAGTAGTTGTAGTTGTGTTTCCACTGTGTAGCAGTAGCTAGTAGTAGTAGTAGTTGTAGTAGTAGTTTCCACTGTGTAGCAGTAGCTAGCAGTAGTAGGTGTTTCCACTGTGTAGCAGTAGCTAGAAGTAGTAGTATTTCCAACTGTGTAGCAGTAGCTAGTAGTAGTAGTAGTAGTAGTAGGTGTTTCCACTGTGTAGCAGTAGCTAGTAGTAGTAGTTGTTTCCACTATGTAGCCGTAGCTAGTAGGAGTAGTATTTCCAACGGTGTAGCAGTAGCTAGTAGTAGTAGTAGTAGTAGTAGTAGGTGTTTCCACTGTGTAGCAGTAGCTAGTAGTAGTAGTTGTTTCCACTATGTAGCCGTAGCTAGTAGGAGTAGTATTTCCAACTGTGTAGCAGTAGCTAGTAGTAGTAGTAGTAGTAGTAGTTGTTTCCACTGTGTAGCAGTAGCTAGTAGTAGTAGTTGTTTCCACTATGTAGCCATAGCTAGTAGGAGTAGTATTTCCAACTGTGTAGCAGTAGCTAGTAGTAGTAGTAGTAGTAGTAGTTGTTTCCACTGTGTAGCAGTAGCTAGTAGTAGTAGTTGTTTCCACTGTGTAGCAGTAGCTAGTAGTAGTAGTAGTTGTAGGTGTTTCCACTGTGTAGCAGTAGCTAGTAGTAGTAGTAGTTGTTTCCACTGTGTAGCAGTAGCTAGTAGTAGTAGTAGTAGTTTCCACTAAATAGCAGTAGCTAGTAGTAGTAGTAGTTGTTTCCACTGTGTAGCAGTAGCTAGTAGTAGTAGTAGTAGTTTCCACTAAATAGCAGTAGCTAGTAGTAGGAGTAGTATTTCCAACTGTGTAGCAGTAGCTAGTAGTAGTTGTAGTAGTTGTTTCCACTGTGTAGCAGTAGCTAGTAGTAGTAGTTGTTTCCACTGTGTAGCAGTAGCTAGTAGTAGTAGTAGTTGTAGTAGTTGTTTCCACTGTGTAGCAGTAGCTAGTAGTAGTATTTGTAGTAGTTGTTTCCACTGTGTAGCAGTAGCTAGTAGTAGTAGTTGTAGTAGGTGTTTCCACTGTGTAGCAGTAGCTAGTAGTAGTAGTAGTTGTTTCCACTGTGTAGCAGTAGCTAGTAGTAGTAGTTGTAGTAGTTGTTTCCACTGTGTAGCAGTAGCTAGTAGTAGTAGTAGTTGGTTCCACTGTGTAGCAGTAGCTAGTAGTAGTAGGAGGTGTTTCCACTGTGTAGCAGTAGCTAGTAGTAGTAGTAGTAGTTTCCACTAAATAGCAGTAGCTAGTAGTAGTTGTTTCCACTGTGTAGCAGTAGCTAGTAGTAGCTAGCAGTAGTAGGTGTTTCCACTGTGTAGCAGTAGCTAGTAGTAGTAGTAGTTGTTTCCACTGTGTAGCAGTAGCTAGTAGTAGTAGTAGTTGTTTCCACTGTGTAGCAGTAGCTAGTAGTAGTAGTAGTCGTTTCCACTAAATAGCAGTAGCTAGTAGTAGGAGTAGTATTTCCAACTGTGTAGCAGTAGTTAGTAGTAGTAGTAGTTGTTTCCACTGTGTAGCAGTAGCTAGTAGTAGTAGTAGTTGTAGTAGTTGTTTCCACTGTGTAGCAGTAGCTAGTAGCTAGTAGTAGTAGGTGTTTCCACTGTGTAGCAGTAGCTAGTAGTAGTAGTAGTTGTTTCCACTATTTAGCAGTAGCTAGTAGTAGTAGTTGTTTCCACTGTGTAGCAGTAGCTAGTAGTAGTAGTTGTTTCCACTGTGTAGCAGTAGCTAGTAGTAGTAGTAGGTGTTTCCACTGTGTAGCAGTACCTAGTAGTAGCTAGCAGTAGTAGGCATTTCCACTGTGTAGCAGTAGCTAGCAGTAGTAGGTGTTTCCACTGTGTAGCAGTAGCTAGTAGTAGTAGTAGTTGTTTCCACTGTGTAACAGTAGCTAGTAGTAGTAGTAGTAGTAGTAGTAGTTGTTTCCACTAAATAGCAGTAGCTAGTAGTAGTAGTAGTTGTTTCCACTAAATAGCAGTAGCTAGTAGTAGTTGTAGTTGTTTCCACTGTGTAGCAGTAGCTAGTAGTAGTAGTAGTTTCCACTGTGTAGCAGTAGCTAGTAGTAGTAGTAGGTGTTTCCACTGTGTAGCAGTAGCTAGTACTAGTAGTTGTTTCCACTGTGTAGCAGTAGCTAGTAGTAGTAGTAGTTGTAGTAGTTGTTTCCACTGTGTAGCAGTAGCTAGTAGTAGCTATCAGTAGTAGGTGTTTCCACTGTGTAGCAGTAGCTAGTAGTAGCTATCAGTAGTAGGTGTTTCCACTGTGTAGCAGTAGCTAGTAGTAGCTATCAGTAGTAGGTGTTTCCACTGTGTAGCAGTAGCTAGCAGTAGTAGTTGTTTCCACTGTGTAGCAGTAGCTAGTAGTAGTAGTAGTAGTTGTAGTAGTTGTTTCCACTGTGTAGCAATAGCTAGTAGTAGTAGTAGTTGTTTCCACTGTGTAGCAGTAGCTAGTAGTAGTAGTAGTTGTTTCCACTGTGTAGCAGTAGCAGTAGTAGTATTTCCAACTGTGTAGCAGTAGCTAATTGTAGTTGTAGTTGTGTTTCCACTGTGTAGCAGTAGCTACTAGTAGTAGTAGTTGTTTCCACTGTGTAGCAGTAGCTACTAGTAGTAGTAGTCGTTTGCACTGTGTAGCAGTAGCTAGCAGCTAGCAGCTGTAGTTTCCACTGTGTAGCAGTAACTACAGTGGTAATTTGCACTGTGTAGCAGTAACTACAGTGGTAGTTTGCACTGTGCAGCAGTAGCTAGCAGCTGTAGTTTGCCTTGTTTGCACTGCCTTGTTCAGGGGCAGAACAACAGTTTTTTTTACCTTGTCAACTTGGGGCGACAGGTTATATTTCGCCTGGCTGAGCACCTGGGCCTAAAGGCTTTTCAAACAGTGTCTGGGTCATCCTAAACCAAACCAATATATATTACTAATTATAAACTGCGTGGATCGAGCCCTGAATGCTGATTGGCTGACAGCCAGTCACGGGTATGAAAAAACACATATTTTTTACTGCTCTAATTCAGTTGGTAACCCGTTTATAATGGCAATAAGGCACCTCAGGGATTTGTGATACACGGCCAATATTCCACAGCCAAGGACTGTGTCCAGGCACTTCGCGTTGCGTCGTACATAAGAACAACCCTTAACTGTGATATATTGGCCATATACCACACCCCCTCAGGCCTTATTGCTTCAATATACTACTGAGGCAAAAGGGTTTCTTTTTAACACAAGCCATCATTAAAGTTTACATTTATAATTGAATATGGTGACAAACATGGACACAGACAAAAAGACTGGCTGACTGGCTGTCTTTCTGTCTGCCATCCAGCCAGTCAGACTAGTATAGCAAGAAGAAAGACAAGCTAATTCCTATGCATGCTCTCCATCACTCAATACACAGGGGCAATACATATTTTTCTCAACAGGAGTGTAGATGAATACAAATCAAAAAGGACTTCTCTTGGCCAAGCAACCTCTCAAGTGGAACACGGTAAGATAAATATTTTGTTTTGTGCATTATTGCATTAAAGATATCCCTTGTGTCTGGTAAAGTACATGAAGGACCCCAACTGAATAAAATACAGGCTTAATGTTCATCCAAACAGCTAATCACCTAACTAAATCAAATTTTATTGGTCACATACAGTGCAATTGTTTAGCAGATGTTATTGCGAATGTAGCGAAATGCGTGTGCTTCTAGTTCCGACATTGCAGCAATAGTAATATCGAACAATTTCGCAACAAATACCCAATACACACAAATCTAAGTAAAGGAATGGAATAAGAATATATAAATATATGGATAAGCAATTTAGAGGCTAAGATGCAACAGAAAGTATAGAGTATATACAGTAAGCATTTTTCATACATATTTTACAACCTGGAATTAAAATTGATTTTTGGGGGGTTTGTATTATTTGATTGACACAAACACAAATATATTTTATTGTGAAACAAACAAGAAATATGATTTAAAAAACAGAACTTGAGCGTGCATAACTATTCACCCCCCCAAAGTCAATACTTTGTAGAGCCACCTTTTGCAGCAATTACAGCTGCAAGTCTCTTGGGGTATGTCTCTATAAGCTTGGCACATCTAGCCACTGGGATTTTTGTCCATTCTTCAAAGCAAAACTGCTCCAGCTCCTTCAAGTTGGATGGGTTCTGCTGGTGTACAGCAATTTTTAAGTCATACCATAGATTCTCAATTGGATTGAGGTCTGGGCTTTCACTAGGCCATTCCAAGACATTTAAAATGTTTCCCCTTAAACCACTAGAGTGTTGCTTTAGCAGAATGCTTAGGGTCATTGTCCTGCTGGAAGGTGAACCTCCGTCCCAGTCTCAAATCTCTGGAAGACTGAAACAGGTTTCCGTCAAGATATTCCCTGTATTTAGCGGCATCCAACATTCCTTCAATTCTGACCAGTTTCCCAGTCCCTGCCGATGAAAAACATCCCCACAGCATGATGCTGCCACCACCATGCTTCACTGTGGGGATGCTTTTCTCTGGGTGATGAGAGGTGAGTTACTCACTATGGTCATGGCTAATGGCTGTATTCGCCATATGACCAATGAATTAAGTGCCACATTTTAATGTTAATTAACAAAGCTTTTTGTATTATAATAATTACATTATTGAAATCTTTATTTGGGTTTGCTACAGACAAAGTGTTTTCCTTGATGGCCAAAAAGCTCAATTTTAGTCTCATCTGACCAGAGTACCTTCTTCCATATGTTTGGAAAGTCTCCCACATGCCTTTTGTTGAACAACAAATGTGTTTCTTTAGCAATGTTTTTTTTTCTGGCCAGTCTTCCGTAAATCTCAGGTCTGTTGAGTGTACGGCTTAAAGTGATCCTATGGACAGATACTCCAATCTCCGCTGTGAAGCTTTCCAGCTCCTTCAGAGTTATCTTTGGTCTCTTTGTTGCCTCTCTGGTTAATGCCCTCCTTGCCTGGTCCGTGAGTTTTGTTGGGCGGCCCTCTCTTGGCAGGTTTGTTGTGGTGCCATATTCTTTCCATTTTTTAATAATGAATTTAATGGTGATCTGTGGGATGTTCAAAGTTTCAGACTTTTTTGTATAACCCAACCCTGATCTGTACTTCTCCACCACTTTGTCCCTGACCCGTTTGGAGAGCTCCTTGGTCTTCATGGTGCCGCTTGCTTGGTGGTTTTGCAGACTCTGGTGCCTTTCAAAACAGGTGTATATATACTGAGATCATGTGACAGATCATGTGACACTTAATTTGTTTAAAAAAAGTACATCTGTGTGCAATCTATGTGACTTCTGAAGGTACATAATTGGTAGCACCAGATCTTATTTAGGGGGTGAATACATACACGCACCACTTTCCTGTCTCCATTTTTTTTTCATTTCATTTCACCAATTTGGACTATTTTGTGTATGTCCATTACATGAAATCCAAATAAAAATACATTTAAATTACAGGTTGTAATGCAACAAAATAGCAAAAAATCCCAAGGGGGATGAATACTTTTGCAAGGCACTGTACATATGAGATGAGTAACGCAAGATATGTAAATATTATTAACGTGGCATTATTAAAGTGACTAGTGTTCCATTTATCAAAGTGGCCAACGATTTCAAGTCTGTATGTAGGCAGCAGCCTCTCTGCGCTCTCTGTGCTGGTGCTCATTCCTATTTATCTAAAACTTAAATCATATGCTGGATTTTTCTTTACTCTAACTAAAGGGAAGGTAAAGGGGGGATACCTAGTCAGTTGTACAACTGAATGCCTTCAGCTGATGTCTTCCACACCCCTCTGAATCAGAGAGGCGTTGGGGGCCTAAATCAACATCCACGTCTTCGGCGCCCGTGAACAGTGCCTTGCTCAGTGGCAGAACAACAGATTTTTTACCTTGTCAGTTTAGGAAATGCAATCCAGCTTTAACCACCAGGCTACCTGTCGTCCACTCGCTCCGCTCTAGATCGTTTCAGCAGAGAGGAAGAGGAGAAACGAGAGGGCTCACTCTCACCAGGCTACCTGTCGTCCACTCGCTCCGCTCTAGATCGTTTCAGCAGAGAGGAAGAGGAGAAACGAGAGGGCTCACTCTCACCAGGCTACCTGTCGTCCACTCGCTCCGCTCTAGATCGTTTCAGCAGAGAGGAAGAGGAGAAACGAGAGGTCTCACTCTCACCAGGCTACCTCTCGTCCACTCGCTCCGCTCTAGATCGTTTCAGCAGAGAGGAAGAGGAGAAACGAGAGGGCTCACTCTCACCAGGCTACCTGTCGTCCACTCGCTCCGCTCTAGATCGTTTCAGCAGAGAGGAAGAGGAGAAACGAGAGGACTCACTCTCACCAGGCTACCTGCCGTCCACTCGCTCCGCTCTAGATCGTTTCAGCAGAGAGGAAGAGGAGAAACGAGAGGGCTCACTCTCACCAGGCTACCTGCCGTCCACTCGCTCCGCTCTAGATCGTTTCAGCAGAGAGGAAGAGGAGAAACGAGAGGACTCACTCTCACCCAAATCTGTCTAGAATAAGGCCAATGTGTTTCTATGGGCAGACTTAAGCGTGTCGCCTTCCTTCCCGCCGTTGGGACAACGTTAGGGCGGAGACATGAGCATATCATCACGACATACAAATCACTTTCAAAGTGGCACCATCATAGGATGCCGCCTTTTCAAGTCAGTTTGTCAAATTTCTGTCCTACTAGAGCCGGTCTGTACGGAAACATCTAGGTGCAACAACGGCTCTGCCGCGAAGTCGACAAGCTTGCAGAACGGCAACGGCGAGTTCCTGAAAATTTGCTGTCCCCAGTTGCAACACTCACTTCTGAGTACCATAACTGCCTCTGGAAGCAATGTCAGCACAAGGACTTTTCATTTTGTATTTGTATTTATTATGGATCCGTAAAGTCAGTGTGGAAGAGGTGAAACACTTATTGTTTGTCTATCAACATTGGCAAGCCACCGGGGTCTGACAACTTGGATGGAAAATAAATGAAGATAACAGCGGACGATATTGCTACTCCTATTTGCCATATCTTCAATTTAACCCTACTGGAAAGTGTGTCATCAGGCCTGGAGGGAAGCAAAAGTTATTCCCCTACCTAAGAATAGTAAAGCCCTCTTTACTGGCTCAAATAGCCAACCAATCAGCCTGTTACCAACCCTTAGTTAACTTCAGCAAAAAAGGGTGTTTGACCAGATACAATGCTATTTTATAGTAAACAAACAGACGTTCAGCACACTTATAGGGAATGACATTCAACAAGCACAGCACTTTCACAAATGACTGATGATTGGCTGAGAGAAAACAATGTTGTTTTTGGGACTAAACCATCCACTAAACCCTAAACCAAAACTAAATATTGTAATAAATAATGTGGAAATTTAGCAAGTGACTAAACTGCTTGGAGTAACCCTGGATTGTAAACTGTCTTAACAGTAGCTAAGATGGGGAGAAGTCTGTCCATAATAAAGCCTTGCTTTATCTTCTTAACAGCACTATTCAACAAGGCAGGTCCTACAGGCCCTAGTTTAGTTACACCTGGACTACTGTTCAGTCATGTGGTCAGGTGTAACAACAGGGACTTAGGATCATTAGGATTTGGCTCAGAACAGGGCAGCACGGCTGGCCCTTGGATGGACAAAGAGAGCAAACATTAATAATATGCATGTCAATCTCTCCTGGCTCAAAGTGGAGGAGACATTGACTTCATCACTACTTTTATTTGTGAGAGGTATTGACATGTTGAATGAACCGAGCTGTCTGTTTAAACTACTAGCACACAGCTCGGACACCCATGCATACCCTACAAGACATGCCACCAGAGGTCTCTTCACAATCCCCAAATACAGAACAGACTACGGGAGGCGTACAGTACTACATAGAGCCATGACTACATGGAACTCTATTCCACATCAGGTAACTGATGCAGCAGGGGAACCAGATTTAAAAAACAGGTAAAATACACCTTATGGAACAGCGAGGACTGGGAAGCAACACAAACATTGACAGAGACACACACACACACACACACACACACACACACACACACACACACACACACACACACACACACACACACACACACACACACACACACACACACACACATGATAACATACGCACTCTACACACGCGTACACATGGATTTTGTGTTGTAGATATGTGGTTGTAGAGTAGGGGCCTGAGGGCACACAGTGTGGTGTGAATTCTGTAACGAATGTATTGCAATGTTTTTAAAATTGTATAACTGTCTTAATATTGCTGGATCTTAAGAGTAGCTGCTGCCTTAGCAGCAGCCAATTGGGATCCATAATACATCCATAATAAATCAATAAAAGATAATAAATAATACAAAGAAAATAATAAATCAAATACAAAGATCACCATGTGCAAACCCAATCGTCGGCTGGAGTGGTGTAAAGCTCTTCGCCATTACACTCTGGAGCAGTGGAAACACGTTCTTTGGAGTGATGAATCATACTTCACCATCTGTCAGTGCGACAGACAAATCTGGGTTTGGCGGATCCCAGGAGAATGCTACCTGCCTGAATGCATAGCGCCAACTGTAAAGTTTGGTGGAGGAGGGATAATGTTCTGTGGCTGTTTTTCATGGTTCGGGCCCCTTAATTCCAGTGAAAGGAAATCTTAATGCTACAGCATACAATGACATTGTAGACAATTATTATTATTATCTCCTGTCTCCTGCAGCAACAGCAGGCCTGGCAGTAATTATAGTTGACTGGTCTCCTGCAGCAACAGCAGGCCTAGCAGTAATTATAGTTGACTGGTCTCCTGCAGCAACAGCAGGCCTGGCAGTAATTATAGTTGACTGGTCTCCTGCAGCAACAGCAGGCCTAGCAGTAATTATAGTTGACTGGTCTCCTGCAGCAACAGCAGGCCTAGCAGTAATTATAGTTGACTGGTCTCCTGCAGCAACAGCAGGCCTAGCAGTAATTATAGTTGACTGGTCTCCTGCAGCAACAGCAGGCCTAGCAGTAATTATAGTTGACTGGTCTCCTGCAGCAACAGCAGGCCTAGCAGTAATTATAGTTGACTGGTCTCCTACAGCGATAAAAGATTCCAGAAATATTTCTCTTAAGTGTTTTGTACAAATGTGTTTACATCCCGGTTAGTGAGCATTTCTCCATTTTAAAGATAATCCACCCACAAGACAGGTGTGGCATATCAAGAGGCTGATTAAACAACATAATCATTACACAGGTGCATCTTGTGCACCTTGATGGTACAAAAAATACAATAGAAAAGTTGTTTTTTTATTTGTTTTATCTTTTACCAGATCTATTCTGTTATATTCTCCTACATTCCTTTCCCATTTTCCCAAAGTTCAAAGTGTTTCCTTTCAAATGGTACCAATAATATGCACATCCTTGCTTCAGGGCCTGAGCTACAGGCAGTTAGATTTGGGTATGTAATTTAGGCGAAAATTGAAAAAAGGGGCGTATCCTTATGAAGCTAGAGATATCAGGCCGAGCTACAGCAATGTTTATCAGACCATGAGACATCCTGAAAATCTGTCTCCTCATGAAAACATCTGTAGCACCCGAACACCATCCCTACAACACTTTCATGACCACTCTATGGAAAGGGGAGACTCTCGATGGTGTTCTCCGTTTTGCTCTATGACCCCCACTAGTGTCACTTGTCTGAAGGTAAACTATACTAACGAATGGAAGTATGGAGGTAGGTTTGTGACAACAAAAATAAGGGGTCAAATATGTGTCCAAAAAAACTTCTTTCTTCTATCTCCCAGGTATAGTACAGACACTTCCCTAAGATTTATTTTCTACTGTCTTTTTTCTTGCCGTTTATGAATGTCTTATTCAATGTGTTTCTATGGGCTATAAATTGGCTGTCCCCAGTTGTAACACTCACTACTGGGCTAAAGCAGTAAAGGCCAAATTCAATATTGTATCAAATATTTTGTATATATTTTTTTATTCCTAAAGTAGTCCTAAAATTTCAAATCAAATAGCTAAATGATCCATGGTATGACCATCTTAAAACAATTCCGCAGGTTTGTTTAGAGGTTCAATGGTTGTGATTTGACAAAACTGAGGATGGATCAACAACATTGTAGTTACTCCACAATAATAACCTAATAACCTAATAATAACCTAATTGACAGAGTGAAAAGAAGGAATCTTGTAAGGAAGATAATATCCTGTTTGCAACAAGACTCTTAATAAGTAATAGTGCAAAAAACACTTTTTTTGTCCTGAATACAAAGTTGTGTTTGGGGAAAATCCAATAAAACACATTACTGAGTACCACTCTCTATATTTCAAATCAAATCAAATCAAATTGTATTTGTCACATACACATGGTTAGCAGATGTTAATACGAGTGTAGCGAAATGCTTGTGCTTCTAGTTCCGACAATGCAGTAATAACCAACGAGTAATCTAACCTAACAATTCCACAACTACTACCTTATACACACAAGTGTAAAGGGATAAAGAATATGTACATAAAGATATATGAATGAGTGATGGTACAGAACGGCATAGGCAAGATGCAGTAGATGGTATAGAGTACAGTATATGCATATGAGATGAGTAATGTAGGGTATATAAACATAAAGTGGAATAGTTTAAAGTGGCTAGTGATACATGTATTACGGTACATAAAGATGGCAAGATGCAGTAGATGATATAGAGTACAGTATATACATATACATATGAGATGAGTAATGTAGGGTATGTAAACATTATATTAAGTGGCATTGTTTAAAGTGGCTAGTGATACATTTTTTCATACATTTCCATCAATTCCCATTATTAAAGTGGCTGGAGTTGAGTCAGTATGTTGGCAGCGGCCACTAAATGTTAGTGGTGGCTGTTTAACAGTCTGATGGCCTTGAGATAGAAGCTGTTTTTCAGTCTCTCGGTCCCTGCTTTGATGGACCTGTACTGACCTAGCCTTCTGGATGATAGCGGGGTGAACAGGCAGTGGCTCGGGTGGTTGTTGTCCTTGATGATCTTTATGGCCTTCCTGTGACATCGGGTGGTGTAGGTGTCCTGGAGGGCAGGTAGTTTGCCCCCGGTGATGCGTTGTGCAGACCTCACTACCCTCTGGAGAGCCTTACGGTTGTGGGCGGAGCAGTTGCCGTACCAGGCGTTGATACAGCCCGACAGGATGCTCTCGATTGTGCATCTGTAGAAGTTTGTGAGTGCTTTTGATGACAAGCCGAATTTCTTCAGCTTCTTGAGGTTGAAGAGGCGCTGCTGCGCCTTCTTCACAACGCTGTCTGTGTGGGTGGACCAATTCAGTTTGTCCGTGATGTGTACACCGAGGAACTTAAAACTTACTACCCTCTCTACTACTGTCCCGTCGATGTGGATAGGGGGGTGCTCCCTCTGCTGTTTCCTGAAGTCCACAATCATCTCCTTTGTTTTGTTGACGTTGAGTGTGAGGTTATTTTCCTGACACCACACTCCGAGGGCCCTCACCTCCTCCCTGTAGGCTGTCTCGTCGTTGTTGGTAATCAAGCCTACCACTGTAGTGTCGTCCGCAAACTTGATGATTGAGTTGGAGGCGTGCATGGCCACGCAGTCGTGGGTGAACAGGGAGTACAGGAGACGGCTCAGAACGCACCCTTGTGGGGCCCCAGTGTTGAGGATCAGCGGGGTGGAGATGTTGTTACCTACCCTCACCACCTGGGGGCGGCCCGTCAGGAAGTCCAGTACCCAGTTGCACAGGGCGGGGACGAGACCCAGGGTCTCGAGCTTGATGACGAGTTTGGAGGGTACTATGGTGTTAAATGCTGAGCTGTAGTCGATGAACAGCATTCTCACATAGGTATTCCTCTTGTCCAGATGGGTTAGGGCAGTGTGCAGTGTGGTTGCGATTGCGTCGTCTGTGGACCTATTGGGTCGGTAAGCAAATTGGAGTGGGTCTAGGGTGTCAGGTTAGGTGGAGGTGATATGGTCCTTGACTAGTCTCTCAAAGCACTTCATGATGACGGAAGTGAGTGCTACGGGGCGGTAGTCGTTTAGCTCAGTTACCTTAAGTGTTTTACAGCAAAAACACAATATAGCATTATATTAGCTTACCACAATAGCCAGAAACACAAGCCATTCCCCAGCAGCAAAAGTTAGCGATCGTAACAAACCAGCAAAAGATATATAATTTTTGACTAACCTTGATAAGCTTCATCAGATGACAGTCCTATAACATCAGGTTATACATACACTTATGTTTTGTTCGAAAATGTGCATATTTAGAGCTGAAATCAGTGGTTATACATTGTGCTAACGTAGCATCTTTTTCCCACAACGTCCGGATATTTTTCTGACACTCACATATTCTGACCAAATAACTATTCATAAACATTACTAAAAAATACATGTTGTATAGGAAATGATAGATACACTAGTTCTTAATGCAATCGCCGTGTTAGAATTCTAAAAATAACTTCATTACGATATGCAGTTTACGTTATGGCGAGAGCGTGCCCAAAACCTGGCCGCAAACTACTAGTACACATGTACGACAGATATATGAAATAACATCATAAAATGGGTCCTACTTTTGATGATCTTCCATCAGAATGTTGTACAAGGGGTCCTTTGTCCAGAACAATCGTTGTTTGGATTTAGAATGTCCTCTTCTCCAGTCAATTAGCACGGAAAGCTAGCAAAGTGGCGCGAAGCTCTCCTTCCTGAACATACGCAGACAAAGCAACACGCCTAACGTCCCGAAAAAATGTCAATAATCTAATAAAACTATATTGAAAAAACATACTTTACGATGATATTGTCACATGTATCAAATAAAATCAAAGCTGGAGATATTAGTCGTCTATAACGACAGCTATACAGAAGGCAAAACCAGGTCCCTTCACGCGCTCTCCAGAAAACAGGAAACTGGTGACACGTCATACAAAGAGCTTTTATTCGACCCCAGATCAAGTTATACACTCCATTTCTTCTCTCACTGCCTGTCGACATCTAGTGGAAGACGTATGAAGTGCATGTATACTGATATATATCAAGGACATTTATAGGCAGGCCCTAGAACAGAGCATCGATTTCAGATTTTCCACTTCCTGTCAGGAAGTTTGCGGCAAAATGAGTTCTGTTTTACTCACAGATATAATTCAAACGGTTTTAGAAACTAGAGAGTGTTTTCTATCCAATAGTAATAATAATATGCATATTGTACGAGCAAGAATTGAGTACGAGGCCGTTTGAAATGGGTTACCTTTTATCCAGGCTACTCAATACTGCCCCTGCAGCCCAAACAGGTTAACTTTCTTGGGAACAGGAACAATGGTGGCCCTCTTGAAGCATGTGGGAACAGCAGACTGGGATAAGGATTGATTGAATATGTCCGTAAACACACCAGCCAGCTGGTCTGCGCATGCTCTGAGGACGCGGCTGGGAATGCCGTCTGGGCCTGCAGCCTTGCGAGGGTTAACACGTTTAAATGTTTTACTCACCTCGGCTGCAGTGAAGGAGAGCCCGCAGGTTTTGGTAGCGGGCCGTGTCAGTGGCACTGTATTGTCCTCAAAGCGAGCAAAAAAGTTATTTAGTCTGTCTGGGAGCAAGACATCCTGGTCCGCGACGGGGCTGGTTTTCTTTTTGTAATCCGTGATTGACTGTAGAGCATAGTTGTGACTGCATTAAGTTATGGGTATGCTTGTCATCGGCAAGGATTAGGGAGTTTTTTAGGATAAAAAGAATCGGAATACAGATTTAAACACGGTCAAAATCCTAGAGGAAAACCTGGTTCCGTCTGCTTTCCAACAGACACTAACAATAATCTAAAACAAGGCCAAATCAATGCTGGAGTTGCTTACCAAGACGAAGTTGAATATTCCTGAATGGACGAGTTAAAGTTTTGACTTAAATCGGCTTGAAAATCTATGGCAAGACTGTCTTGCAATGATAAACAATCAACTTGACAGAGCGTAAAGAATTTTTTAAAGTATAATGGGCAAATTTTGTACAATCCAGGTGTGCAAAGCTCTTAGAGACAGTCCCAAAAACACTCACCACTGTGATCACAGCCAAATGTGCTTCTACAAAGTATTGACTTACGTAATTGAGATATTTCTACATTTAATTTTCAATAAATTTGCAAAAATTTAAAAATACATGTCTTCACTTTGTCATTACGGAGAACTGTGTGTAGATGGGTAAGAAAACACATATTTAATCCATTTAGAATTCAGGCTGTAATACATATATTTTTGTTATATGTCATGGGGAATTAACACTTTTTGAAACCGCCAAAAAATACCCCTTGACTTTTTCAACATCTTATTACATTACAGCCTTATTCTAAAATTGATTAAATTAATTTCATTCCTCATCAATCTACAACCAATACACCATTATGACAGAGCGAAAACAGGTTTTTAGACATTTTTTCTAATTTAATTTAACAGAAATACCTTATTTACGTTGGTATTCAGACCCTTTACTATGAGACTCGAAATTGAGCTCAGGTGCATCCTGTTTCCAACTTGATTTGAGTCCAACTAACCAATAAGATAATAAGGGTCTGGTTGTAACCAATAAGACATATTGATAAGGCTCTGGTTGTAATCAATAAGACAGGATAATAAGGCTCTGGTTGTAACCAATAAGACAGGATGATACAGGTCTGGTTGTAATCAACAAGACATATTGATAAGGGTCTGGTTGTAATCAATAAGACAGGATAATAAGGCTCTGGTTGTAATCAATAAGACATATTGATACAGGTCTGGTTGTAATCAACAAGACATATTGATACAGGTCTGGTTGTAATCAATAAGACATATTGATACAGGTCTGGTTGTAATCAACAAGACATATTGATACGGGCCTGGTTGTAATCAACAAGACATATTGATACAGGTCTGGTTGTAATCAATAAGACATATTGATACAGGTCTGGTTGTAATCAACAAGACATATTGATACAGGTCTGGTTGTAATCAATAAGACATATTGATACAGGTCTGGTTGTAATCAACAAGACATATTGATACAGGTCTGGTTGTAATCAATAAGACATATTGATACAGGTCTGGTTGTAATCAACAAGACATATTGATACAGGTCTGGTTGTAATCAACAAGACATATTGATACGGGCCTGGTTGTAATCAACAAGACATATTGATAAGGGCCTGGTTGTAATCAATAAGACATATTGATACAGGTCTGGTTGTAATCAACAAGACATATTGATACAGGTCTGGTTGTAATCAACAAGACATATTGATACAGGTCTGGTTGTAATCAACAAGACATATTGATAAGGGCCTGGTTGTAATCAATAAGACATATTGATAAGGGTCTGGTTGTAATCAATAAGACATATTGATAAGGGCCTGGTTGTAATCAACAAGACATATTGATAAGGGTCTGGTTGTAATCAATAAGACATATTGATAAGGGCCTGGTTGTAATCAACAAGACATATTGATAAGGGCCTGGTTGTAATCAATAAGACATATTGATAAGGGTCTGGTTGTAATCAATAAGACATATTGATAAGGGCCTGGTTGTAATCAACAAGACATATTGATAAGGGTCTGGTTGTAATCAATAAGACATATTGATAAGGGCCTGGTTGTAATCAATAAGACATATTGATAAGGGTCCGGTTGTAATCAATAAGACATATTGATAAGGGCCTGGTTGTAATCAATAAGACATGTTGATAAGGGTCTGGTTGTAATCAACAAGACATATTGATAAGGGCCTGGTTGTAATCAATAAGACATATTGATAAGGGCCTGATTGTAATCAATAAGACATATTGATAAGGGTCTGATTGTAATCAACAAGACATATTGATAAGGGCCTGGTTGTAATCAATAAGACATATTGATACGGGTCTGGTTGTAATCAATAAGACATATTGATAAGGGTCTGGTTGTAATCAATAAGACATATTGATAAGGGCCTGGTTGTAATCAACAAGACATATTGATAAGGGCCTGGTTGTAATCAATAAGACAGGATGATACGGGTCTGGTTGTAATCAATAAGACATATTGATAAGGGTCTGGTTGTAATCAATAAGTCATATTGATAAGGGTCTGGTTGTAATCAATAAGACATATTGATAAGGGTCTGGTTGTAACCAATAAGACATATTGATACGGGTCTGGTTGTAATCAACAAGACATATTGATAAGGGTCTGGTTGTAATCAATAAGACATATTGATAAGGGTCTGGTGGTAATCAATAAGACATATTGATAAGGGCCTGGTGGTAATCAATAAGACAGGATAATAAGGGTCTGGTTGTAATCAATAAGACATATTGATACGGGTCTGGTTGTAATCAACAAGACATATAGATAAGGGCCTGGTTGTAATCAATAAGACATATTGATACGGGTCTGGTTGTAATCAACAAGACATATTGATAAGGGCCTGGTTGTAATCAATAAGACATATTGATAAGGGTCTGGTTGTAATCAATAAGACATATTGATAAGGGCCTGGTTGTAATCAACAAGACATATTGATAAGGGTCTGGTTGTAATCAATAAGACATATTGATAAGGGCCTGGTTGTAATCAATAAGACATATTGATAAGGGTCCGGTTGTAATCAATAAGACATATTGATAAGGGCCTGGTTGTAATCAATAAGACATATTGATAAGGGTCTGGTTGTAATCAACAAGACATATTGATAAGGGCCTGGTTGTAATCAATAAGACATATTGATAAGGGCCTGGTTGTAATCAATAAGACATATTGATAAGGGTCTGATTGTAATCAACAAGACATATTGATAAGGGCCTGGTTGTAATCAATAAGACATATTGATAAGGGTCTGGTTGTAATCAATAAGACATATTGATAAGGGTCTGGTTGTAATCAATAAGACATATTGATAAGGGCCTGGTTGTAATCAACAAGACATATTGATAAGGGCCTGGTTGTAATCAATAAGACAGGATGATACGGGTCTGGTTGTAATCAATAAGACATATTGATAAGGGTCTGGTTGTAATCAATAAGACATATTGATAAGGGCCTGGTTGTAATCAACAAGACATATTGATAAGGGCCTGGTTGTAATCAATAAGACAGGATGATACGGGTCTGGTTGTAATCAATAAGACATATTGATAAGGGCCTGGTTGTAATCAATAAGACAGGATGATACGGGTCTGGTTGTAATCAATAAGTCATATTGATAAGGGTCTGGTTGTAATCAATAAGACATATTGATAAGGGTCTGGTGGTAATCAATAAGACATATTGATAAGGGCCTGGTGGTAATCAATAAGACAGGATAATAAGGGTCTGGTTGTAATCAATAAGACATATTGATACGGGTCTGGTTGTAATCAACAAGACATATAGATAAGGGCCTGGTTGTAATCAATAAGACATATTGATACGGGTCTGGTTGTAATCAATAAGACATATTGATAAGGGCCTGGTTGTAATCAATAAGACAGATTGATAAGGGTCTGGTGGTAATCAATAAGACATATTGATACGGGTCTGGTTGTAATCAATAAGACATGATGATAAGGGTCTGGTTGTAACCAATAAGACAGATTGATAAGGGTCTGGTGGTAATCAATAAGACATATTGATACGGGTCTGGTTGTAATCAATAAGACATATTGATACAGGTCTGGTTGTAACCAATAAGACAGATTGATACAGGTCTGGTTGTAATCAACAAGACATATTGATAGGGGTCTGGTTGTAATCAATAAGACAGGATAATACGGGTCTGATTGTAATCAATGGAACACATTTTTATTCAGTGTGTTTTTCCATGAGAAATTATTAAACATTTTCCTCAATGCCATTATCACCCCTCTGTTTGACTCCAACACATCATGTTATAAGTGCCTGGGTCACTAAATGTCTTATTGTACTGCAGAAGAAAATTAATACCATGGACATTTAGGAAATTAAAATTAAGATTTCTCATCGAGCCTTTTCCGCTCGGCCATATTAAAAGAAAAATTAATGTTTTGCGTTTAAGAAGCATCAATCTTTAAAATGGCAGGCCTGGGTTATACTGTCCTGGAGAGACTGACCGTGGATGGAGATGAATATACAACCAGGTCCCTGTGATACAAGTCAGTATTCGACGTCCATCCACGACTGAGGACGTTGTGAGATACCGTGGAAACCGGCCATGAGGGGCAACAGGCAACAGGAAACAGGAAACCGGCCATGAGGTGCAACAGGAAACAGGAAACCGGCCATGAGGGGCAACAGGAAACAGGAAACCGGCCATGAGGGGCAACAGGCAACAGGAAACAGGAAACCGGCCATGAGGGGCAACAGGAAACAGGAAACCGGCCATGAGGGGCAACAGGAAACAGGAAACTGGCCATGAGGGGCAACAGGCAACAGGAAACAGGAAACAGGCCATGAGGGGCAACAGGAAACAGGAAACCGGCCATGAGGGGCAACAGGAAACAGGAAACCGGCCATGAGGGGCAACAGGCAACAGGAAACCGGCCATGAAAGGCTGTTACCTTCAAGTAGGTTTGGGTTTTGTTAGGGCATTGTGGACGGGGATGTCGGATGGGCGTAAGTATCTGCCTCTTGGTTCCGAAGTTTGCAAGGTTGATTCCAGCGATGGAGAATAGTTTTTTATATTTTTGTTTTAAACCTACCCCAAACCTTAACCCTTACCGTAACCATTTGGCGTTAATGCCTAACCTGAAGAAATTTGATGTTTGAGAAACATGGATGAATGTCAAATTCTGACTTGAGACTGAGAACTGGTTGGAATATCACCAGGGTTAAACGGTCCTGAAGAGCCTGGCGAATATCACCTGGGTTAAACGGTCCTGAAGAGCCTGATGAATATCACCTGGGTTAAACGGTCCTGAAGAGCCTGACCGTGGATGGAGATGAATATCACCTGGGTTAAACTGTCCTGAAGAGCCCGACCGTGGATGGAGATGAATATCACCTGTGTTAAACTGTCCTGAAGAGCCTGACCGTGGATGGAGATGAATATCACCTGGGTTAAACTGTCCTGAAGAGCCTGACCATGGATGGAGATGAATATCACCTGGGTTAAACTGTCCTGAAGAGCTTGACGAATATCACCTGGGTTAAACGGTCCTGAAGAGCCTGACCATGGATGGAGATAAATATCACCTGGGTTAAACTGTCCTGAAGAGCCTGACGAATATCACCTGGGTTAAACTGTCCTGAAGACTTGAACAGCTCTTTTCTGAATTTTGATAAGTAGCTGGTAGGTCAGGACGTGACAGGGGTTTTGCGTTGTTTACTAAGTATATTTTTGCAGCTCTCTCATCTCTCGCTCTCGCTCTCGCTCTCGCTCTCTCTCTCATCCATTCATCTCATATTTCCCAGCAAGGACCATGTAGTAAGAACTATACTGTGCAGCACTTAAGTTCACCTGGTGCAATCTAACTATATACACTAAGTGCACAAAACATTAAGAACACCTTCCTAATATTTAGTTTAACAACCTTTAATATTTAGTTTAACAACCTCCTCAGAACAGCGTCAACTCATCGGGGCATGGACTCTACAAGGTGTCGAAAGCGCTCCACAGTGGTCCTGGCCCATGTTGACTCCAATGCTTCCCATAGTTGTGTCTAGTTGACTAGATGTCCTTTAGGTGGTGGACCATTCTTGATACACACCGGAAACTGTTGAGTGTGAAAAACACAGCAGCGTTGCACACTCAAACCGGTGCACCTGACACCTAATACCAAACCCCGTTCAAAGGCGCTTAAATATTTTCTCTTGCCCGTTCACCCTCAAAACGGCACACCCACACAATCCATGTCTCAATTGTCTCAAGGCTTAAAAATCCTTCTTTAAACTCGTCTCCTCTCCTTCATCTACACTGATTGAAGTGGATTTAACAAGTTACATCAATAAGGGATCATATCGTTCACCTGGATTCACCTGGTCCGTCTGTCATGGAAAGAGGAGGTGTTCCTCTATTCCGTGTTTCTGGAAAGTATCCTACATTCAATACTAGATTGAAACTTGTGTGGCTTCCTGCAGCTTGGGACTTATTTTCTTCAGCATCTTACTGCAGATACTGTGTTCCCCGCAGGCTTTGATTTTGTCTTTCAGCTCTGTTATAGTGATGTGTATATCTAATGCTTTATAAATGGCCCTGTTAGTGAACAGCGTGCTGAACAGTGTGTAGCAAACTTTGAGACAAAACGTTACAAAAACAAAGATGTAGATACGTCGTTTTAAACTTCCTAATGTTACTTTCTTTACTTTAAAACCAGTTGGCTATCTTAACCATAGGTGAGAAGCCTGCTGCACTACAGGTATGGAGGACGATAACCTGATGGAGATTCGCTTCGGCAAAAACCACGCTGTCGGTATAATGAAAGAACTAAAATTGTCAACCTGGAGAAGCTGCTCATAGAACATCTAAATCAAATAAACATCAAGGTGGAGAGTCTCCATGACAACCTGGAGAAGCTGCTCATAGAACATCTAAATCAAATAAACATCAAGGTGGAGAGTCTCCATGACAACCTGGAGAAGCTGCTCATAGAACATCTAAATGTCATGAAATCCGATTTGGAGCAGAAAGACAAATAAATCCGTGTTGGTATTGACCTGGATATAGTGCTCCTGAGTTTAAGAATGGACATCATCGAGGAAAACATTGAACGACCAAAAAAAGACACTGACTAACTGGTTGGGACAAGACGTATCTATAATAGTAACAGGCCGACCTTACGTGGACAACGAAGAAACAGCACAAAAGGTGAGGGAGCTTCTCACTGTGGGTCTGCACTGTGAGCAGGTGCCAAAACTGGTCGCCTCCGAAAGGAAGAAAGTGAGTGGTCGGGGACCAGGAGTCGTGAATGTCGCATTCCGGGTGTGAAAGATAAAGTGGACATCCTCCGGCTGAAGCAACATGAAGAGCAGCCAAACATTTGAGAGGGTGTTCATCAGATCGGCCAAGTCCGACACAGATCGAATCATCAAACTCAACCTCGGAACACTCCTCCCGGCTGGGAGAGATTTCTACATTTTGGGGAATGGGAGGATGATGAAGCCGTCTCCTGATCCCGAGGGCAACCACGGGGGCCGGGAAGCTGGACCCGGTAAATTTGCCCAGGGAGGCCGAAAGCCATCTGCCCAGTCCATAAGTGCAGAACAATTGTTTTCAAATCACTGGACCATTATGTGATGGACTACCACAAACTGTACACTTAGTACATTACTAGTACAGTCCATAAACCCTGACTTTATTGATTTGAATATGACTCATTTGTATGGAAACTCCAATATTTACTTGATGGGTATTCTTGGTTTGGACACAACCGAAACATTCATATAAGAGCCCCTAAAGATTTAGGTTGGGTCAGGATTTTTGCTAGGAATCAATTATCAGAAAAATACAGAGTGAACATTGTTGGACAAGTCAGTGAATGGAATATATTGGTGTAAGATCTGAACACAGTGTGCCTCAAAATTATAAAGCTATTTTCTATTGTTATTTACCACCGGAGGGTTCTACAAGGAGACAGGATTTTTTTTCAGCCACTTGTCGGTATTCTCTGGACACTGTTGCTATGTACTGTACATATGTGGTGACCTGAACCGTCGTATATCTGATCTGAAAGATTGTTCTAATTGACAGTGATGGTATTATACCTAGAGATACTTTAGACATGGACATGGGGAAACATTCATTGGATTCCAATTGCTGCGTTCTGTACGGTAGATTATCACCACGAAATTATAATTTCCCATCAATATAAAAAAAAAGTGAAAAGCAGTCGTTTACTACATTGTAACACGCCATGACTGTCTCAGTACATGTGTGGAGTTGAATGTTATTACCTCTACGGAGCTTGTGGAAGTAAAGGTCCTGAGTCTACTTGCCTGATTGGAGACCGTAGCAGACTTCCTGAGCATTCATTGTTGTTTCTGAAATTAATAGTGGGAACCTACACTGGGGAGGAAGGGGGTCGTGTCTAAGGAGGAAGAGGATCTTATCTGAGGAGGAAGGGGATCTTATCTGAGGAGGAAGAGGATCTTATCTGAGGAGGAAGGGGATCTTATCTGAGGAGGGAAATTATCTTATCTAAGGGGGAAGGGGATCTTGTCCGATGAGGAAAGGGATCTTATCTAAGGAGGAAGGGGATTTTATCTGAGGAGGAAGGGGATCTTATCTAAGGAGGAAGGGGATCTTATCTAAGGAGGAAGGGGATCTTATCTAAGGAGGAAGGGGATCTTACCTAAGGAGGATTGGGATCTTACCTAAGGAGGATTGGGATCTTATCTAAGGAGGAAGGGGATCGTGTCGAGGGAGGAAGGGGATCTTATCTAAGGAGGAAGGGGATCTTATCTGAGAAGGAAGGGGATCTTATCTAAGGAGGAAGGGGATCTTATCTAAGGAGGAAGGGGATCTTATCTAAGGAGGAAGGAGATTTTATCTAAGGAGGAAGGGGATCTTACCTAAGGAGGATTGGGATCTTATCTAAGGAGGAAGGGGATCTCATCGAGGGAGGAAGGGGATCTTATCTAAGGAGGAAGGGGATCTTATCTGAGGAGGAAGGGGATCTTATCTAGGGAGGAACGGGATCTTATCTGAGGAGGAAAAGGATATTATCTAAGAAAAAAGGGGATATTATCTAAGGAGGAAGGAGATCGTATCTAAGGAGGAAGTGAACTTATCTAAGGAGGAAGGGGATCTTATCTAAGGAGGAAGGGTATCGTATCTAAGGAGGAAGTGATCTTATCTAAGGAGGAAGGGGATCTTATCTAAGGAGGAAGGAGATCGTATCTAAGGAGGAAGTGATCTTATCTAAGGAGGAAGGGGATCCTATCTAAGGAGGAAGGAGATCGTATCTAAGGAGGAAGCAGATCGTATCTAAGGAGGAAGTGATCTTATCTAAGGAGGAAGGGATCTTATCTCTGGAAGGGGATGTAGACTTATCTAAGGAGGAAGGGGATCTTATCTGAGGAAGGGGATGTAGATTTTTCTAAGGAGGAAGTGATCTTATCTAAGGAGGAAGAGGATCTTATCTAAGGAGGAAGGGGATCTCATCTAAAGGGACGGGATCTTATCTGAGGAAGGGGATGTAGACTTATCTAAGGAGAAAAGGGATCTTATCTGAGGAAGGGGATGTAGACTTATCTAAGGTGGAAGGGGATCTTATCTGAGGAAGGGGATGTAGATGTATCTAAGGAGGAAGGGGATCTTATCTGAGGAAGGGGATGTAGACTTATCTAAGGTGGAAGGGGATCTTATCTGAGGAAGGGGATGTAGACGTATCTAAGGAGGAAGGGATCTTATCTGAGGAAGGGGATGTAGACTTATCTAAGGAGGAAGGGATCTTATCTGGGGAAGGGGATATAGACTTATCTAAGGTGGAAGGGGATCTTATCTGAGGAAGGGGATGTAGACTTATCTAAGGTGGAAGGGGATCTTATCTGAGGAAGGGGATGCAGACTTATCTAAGGAGGAAGGGATCTTATCTGAGGAAGGGGATGTAGACTTATCTAAGGAGGACGGGATCGTATCTGAGGAAGAGGATGTAGACTTATCTAAGGAAGGGGATGTAGACTTATCTAAGGTGGAAGGGGATCTTATCTGAGGAAGGGGATGTGAACGTATCTAAGGAGGAAGGGATCTTATCTGAGGAAGGGGATGTAGACTTATCTAAGGAGGACGGAATCTTATCTAAGGAAGGGGATGTAGACTTATCTAAGGAAGGGGATGTAGACGTATCTAAGGTGGAAGGGGATCTTATCTAAGGAAGGGGATGTAGACGTATCTGAGGAAGGGATCTTATCTGAGGAACGGGATGTAGACTTATCTAAGGTGGAAGGGGAGCTTTTCTGAGGAAGGGGATTTAGACGTATCTAAGGAGGAAGGGTATGTAGATGTATCTAAGGAGGAAGGGGAGGTAGACTTATCTAAGGAGAAATGGGATATAGACTTATCTAGGAAGGAAGGGGATGTAGACGTATCTAAGGAGGAAGGGGATGTATACGTATCTAAGTAGGAGGGGGATCTTATCTGAGGAAGAAGGGGATGCAGGCGGATCTGTACTAAGGAGGAAGGGGATCTTATCTGAGGAGGAAGGGGTTCTTATCTGAGGAGGAAGGGGATGTTGGCTTATCTAAGGAGGAAGGGATCTTATCTAAGGAGGAAGGGGATCTTATCTAAGGAGGAAGGGGATCTTATTTAAGGAGGAAGGGGATCTTATCTGAGGAGGAAGGGGATGTAGGCTTATCTAAGGAGGAAGGGGATGTAGGCTTATCTGAGGAGGAAGGGGATCTTATCTAAAGAGGATGGGATCTTATCTAAGAAGGAAGGGGATCTTATCTAAGGAGGAAGGGGATCTTATCTGAGGACGAAAATGATCTTATCTAAGGAGGAAGGAGATCGTATCTAAGGAGGAAGGGAATCTTATCTAAGGAGGAAGGGGGTCTCATTAAGGAGGAAGGGGATATTATCTAAGGAGGAAGGGGATCTTATCTGAGGAGGAAGTGATCGTATCTAAGGAGGAGGGGGATCTTATCTAAGGAGGAAGGGGGATCTCATCTAAGGAGGAAAGGATCTTATCTGGGGAAGGGAATGTATACTTATCTAAGGAGGAAGGTATCTTATCTGAGGAAGGGGATGTATACTTATCTAAGGAGGAAGGGATCTTATCTGAGGAAGGGGATGTAGACTTATCTAAGGAGGAAGGGATCTTATCTGAGGAAGGGGATGTAGACTTATCTAAGGAGGAAGGGATCTTATCTAAGGAAGGGGATGTATACTTATCTAAGGAGGAAGGGGGATCTCATCTAAGGAGGAAGGGATCTTATCTAAGGAAGGGGATGTAGACTTATCTAAGGAGGAAGAGGATCTTATCTGAGGAAGGGGATGTGGACTTATCTAAGGTGGAAGGGGATCTTATCTGAGGAAGGGGATATAGACTTATCTAAGGAGGGAGAAGATGTAGACTTATCTGAGGAAGGTGGATGTAGACTTATCTAAGGAGGAAGGGGATGTAGATGTATCTGAGGAAGGGATGTAGACTTCTTTAAGGAGGAAGGGGATGTAGACGTATCTGAGGAAGGGATGTAGATTGTAACGGCTTTCCTCCTCCTCTTCATCCGAAGAGGAGGAGCAGGGATTGAACCAAAATGCAGCGTTGTGTGATGACATATTATTTATTTAAACAAGACACAAAACGAACTATACTTGATTAACTACAAAACAACAAACGACGTAGACGCACCTGAACATAAGAACTTACGTATAACGAAGAACGCATGAAAACAGGAACAGACTACATAAACCGAACAAACGAACAAACAAAACCGAAACAGTCCCATGTGGCGTAACATAACACAGACACAGGAGACAACCACCCACAACAAACAGTGTGAAAACACCTACCTTAATATGACTCTCAATCAGAGGAAATGAAAACCACCTGCCTCTAATTGAGAGCCATATCAGGTCACCCTTAAACCAACATAGAAACAGAAAACATAGACTGCCCACCCAAACTCACGTCCTGACCAACTAACACATACAAAAACTAACAGAAAACAGGTCAGGAACGTGACATAACCCCCCCCTTAAGGTGCGAACTCCGGGCGCACCAGCACAAAGTCTAGGGGAGGGTCAGGGTGGGCATCTGACCACGGTGGTGGCTCAGGCTCTGGGCGAGGTCCCCACCCCACCATAGTCAATCCCAGCTTACTTCTCCCCCTCAGAATGACCACCTTCCTATTCCACCCACCTAATATAAGAGGCAACACAAAAATAAGGGACAGCTCCGGGACAAGGTAGCTCAGGACAGAGAGGTAGGTCAGGATAGAGAGGTAGCTCAAGATAGAGAGGTAGCTCAGGATAGAGAGGTAGCTCAGGATAGAGGGGCAACTCCGGACTGAAGGGCAGCTCCGGACAGAGAGACAGCTCTGGACTGAGGGGCAGTTCTGGATACATGGCAGCTCTGGACGCTCATGGCTGGCTGACGGCTCTGGACGCTCATGGCTGGCTGACGGCTCTGGACGCTCATGGCTGGCTGACGGCTCTGGACGCTCATGGCTGGCAGACGGCTCTGGACGCTCATGGCTGGCTGACGGCTCTGGACGCTCATGGCTCGCTGACGGCTCTGGACGCTCATGGCTCGCTGACGGCTCTGGACGCTCCTGGCTGGCTGACGGCTCTGGACGCTCATGGCTCGCTGGCGGCTCTGGCAGATCCTGTCTGGTTGGCGGCTCTGGCAGATCCTGTCTGGTTGGCGGCTCTGGCAGATCCTGTCTGGTTGGCGGCTCTGGCAGATCCTGTCTGGTTGGCGGCTCTGGCAGATCCTGACTGACGAATGGCTCTAGCGGCTCCTGACTGACTAACGGCTCTGACGGCTCGGGACAGACGGGCGGCTCTAATGGCTCGGGACAGACGGATGGCTCAGACGGCACTGGGCAGACGGATGGCTCAGACGGCACTGGGCAGACGGATGGCTCAGACGGCACTGGGCAGACGGATGGCTCAGACGGCACTGGGCAGACGGATGGCTCAGACGGCACTGGGCAGACGGATGGCTCAGACGGCACTGGGCAGACGGATGGCTCAGACGGCACTGGGCAGACGGATGGCTCAGACGGCACTGGGCAGACGGATGGCTCAGACGGCACTGGGCAGACGGATGGCTCAGACGGCACTGGGGAGACGGATGGCTCAGATGGCGCTGGTGAGACGGATGGCTCTGGCCGGATGAGACGCACTGTAGACCTGGTGCGTGGTGCCGGAACTGGAGGCACCGGGCTAAGGACATGCACCTTAATGCTAGTGCGGGGAGAAGAGACAGGGCACACTGGACTCTCAAAGCGTACTATTTTCCTGGTGCGTGGTACCGGCACTGGTGGCACCGGGCTGAGGGCACGCACATCAGGACGAGTACGGGGAGAAGGAACAGTGTGTACAGGGCTCTGGAGACGCACAGGTGGCTTAGTGCGTGGTGCCGGAACTGGAGGCACTGGGCTGGAGACACGCACCATAGGAAGAGTGCGTGGAGGAGGAACAGGGCTCTGAAAACATACTGGAAGCCTGGTGCGTGGTGTAGGCACTGGTGGTACTGGGCTGGGGCGGGGAGGTAGCGCCGGAAATACCGGACCGTGCAAGCGTACTGGCTCCCTTGAGCATTGAGCCTGCCCAACCTTACCTGGTTGAATGCTCCCCGTCGCCCGACCAGTGCGGGGAGGTGGAATAACCCGCACCGGGCTATGTAGGCGAACCGGGGACACCATGCGTAAGGCTGGTGCCATGTATGCCGGCCCGAGGAGACGCACTGGAGACCAGACGCGTTGAGCCGGCATCATGGCACCTGGCTCAATGCCCAATCTAGCCCTACCAGTGCGGGGAGGTGGAATAACCCGCACCGGGCTATGCACACGTACAGGAGACACCGTGCGCTCTACTGCGTAACACGGCGTCTGCCCGTACTCCCGCTCTTCACGGTTAGCCTGGGAAGTGGGCGCAGGTCTCCTACCTGCCCTTGGCCCACTACCTCTTAGCCCCCCCCCAAGAAATTTTTGGGGTTTCTTCACGGGCTTCCGTGCTAGCCACGTACCTTCATAAATCCGGTCTTGAGCTTGATTCTCCGGCTTCCAGCCACGTCTCCTTGCTGCCTCCTCATACCACCGCTCTTGGGCTCTCGCTGCCTCCATCTCCTCACGAGCGCGGCGATATTCCCCAATATGTGCCCAGTGTCCTTTTCCCTCCAAGACTTCTTCCCAAGTCCACGAGTCCTGATTGTTTGGTCGCTGCTCGTAGTCACACTGCTTGGTTCTGGTAATTTGGTGGGTGGTTCTGTAACGGCTTTCCTCCTCCTCTTCATCCGAAGAGGAGGAGCAGGGATTGAACCAAAATGCAGCGTTGTGTGATGACATATAATTTATTTAAACAAGACACAAAACAAACTATACTTGATTAACTACAAAACAACAAACGACGTAGACGCACCTGAACATAAGAACTTACGTATAACGAAGAACGCATGAAAACAGGAACAGACTACATAAACCGAACAAACGAACAAACAAAACCGAAACAGTCCCATGTGGCGTAACATAACACAGACACAGGAGACAACCACCCACAACAAACAGTGTGAAAACACCTACCTTAATATGACTCTCAATCAGAGGAAATGAAAACCACCTGCCTCTAATTGAGAGCCATATCAGGTCACCCTTAAACCAACATAGAAACAGAAAACATAGACTGCCCACCCAAACTCACGTCCTGACCAACTAACACATACAAAAACTAACAGAAAACAGGTCAGGAACGTGACATAGATGTATCTAAGGAGGAAGGGATCTTATCTGAGGAAGGGGATAAAGACTTATCTAAGGAGGGAGAAGATGTAGACTTATCTGAGGAAGGTGGATGTAGACTTATCTAAGGAGGAAGGGGATGTAGATGTATCTGAGGAAGGGATGTAGACTTATCTAAGTAGGAGGGGGATCTTATCTGAGGATGAAGGGGATGTAGACGTATCTGAGGAAGGGATGTAGACTTATCTAAGTAGGAAGGGGATCTTATCTGAGGATGAAGGGGATGTAGGCGTATCTGTACCAACGGAGGTAGGGGATCTTATCTAAGGAGGAAGGGGATCTTATCTGAGGAGGAAGGGGATGTAGGCTTACATCAAGTGAGTCAAGTGCAAATCAGACGAACAGAAGGCCTAGAAACTTACCTGACCATTGTCGTTCATCTGACACGTACTGTTCTTATGGACCTTATTGATAACCTGGAAGCTTGCCAGAAAACAACATATAATATTGATCAGTGTTACGGCCGGTTCTGTCATGTACTACATGAGGCAATGCAAAAGTGTTAATAAATAAGTTATATTACAAGCTTAAGAGACCTCATCTAACTGGTCAACCATATTGGAATAGAGAGTAATATATGGTCTGTTATGAGAGTTGCAGAAAATAAGTTCCTAAAATGTTAAGACCAATCAATGAGAAGAGGCTTAAGAAAAGAGTCAACAAGCTATCATATCAACATATCGACAAGCTAAGGTTCTATCAGAGGACCTTCAGAAGGGGCTAAGAACTAAGGATGAATGGGATCATATCAACATATCGACAAGCTAAGGTTCTATCAGAGGACCTTCAGAAGGGGCTAAGTACTAAGGAGGAATGGGATCATATCAACATATCAACAAGCTAAGGTTCTATCAGAGGACCTTCAGAAGGGGCTAAGTACTAAGGAGGAATGGGATCTTATCAAAATATCGACAAGCTAAGGTTCTATCAGAGGACCTTCAGAAGGGGCTAAGTACTAAGGAGGAATGGGATCTTATCAACATATCGACAAGCTAAGGTTCTATCAGAGGACATTCAGAAGGGGCTAAGTACTAAGGAGGAATGTGATCTTATCAACATATCGACAAGCTAAGGTTCTATCAGAGGACCTTCAGAAGGGGCTACGTACTAAGGAGGAATGGGATCTTATCAACATATCGACAAGCTAAGGTTCTATCAGAGGACATTCAGAAGGGGCTAAGTACTAAGGAGGAATGGGATCATATCAACATATCGACAAGCTAAGGTTCTATCAGAGGACCTTCAGAAGGGGCTAAGTACTAAGGAGGAATGGGATCTTATCAACATATCGACAAGCTAAGGTTCTATCAGAGGACCTTTAGAAGGGGCTAAGTACTAAGGAGGAATGGGATCTTATCAACATATCGACAAGCTAAGGTTCTATCAGAGGACCTTCAGAAGGGGCTAAGTACTAAGGAGGAATGGGATCTTATCAAAATATCGACAAGCTAAGGTTCTATCAGAGGACCTTCAGAAGGGGATAAGTACTAAGGAGGAATGGGATCTTATCAACATATCGACAAGCTAAGGTTCTATCAGAGGACATTCAGAAGGGGCTAAGTACTAAGGAGGAATGTGATCTTATCAACATATCGACAAGCTAAGGTTCTATCAGAGGACCTTCAGAAGGGGCTACGTACTAAGGAGGAATGGGATCTTATCAACATATCGACAAGCTAAGGTTCTATCAGAGGACATTCAGAAGGGGCTAAGTACTAAGGAGGAATGGGATCATATCAACATATCGACAAGCTAAGGTTCTATCAGAGGACCTTCAGAAGGGGCTAAGTACTAAGGAAGAATGGGATCTTATCAACATATCGACAAGCTAAGGTTCTATCAGAGGACCTTTAGAAGGGGCTAAGTACTAAGGAGGAATGGGATCTTATCAACATATCGACAAGCTAAGGTTCTATCAGAGGACATTCAGAAGGGGCTAAGTACTAAGGAGGAATGGGATCTTATCAACATATCGACAAGCTAAGGTTCTATCAGAGGACCTTCAGAAGGGGCTACGTACTAAGGAGGAATGGGATCTTATCAACATATCGACAAGCTAAGGTTCTATCAGAGGACATTCAGAAGGGGCTAAGTACTAAGGAGGAATGGGATCTTATCAACATATCGACAAGCTAAGGTTCTATCAGAGGACATTCAGAAGGGGCTAAGTACTGTGAACAAAAGCAAAATCATTATCCTCAGCAATACTGGAATGAAATGATTATACTGGGTTCAAAAAAAGTTATGAAAATTCCCATGTAAATCATACTGGAAAATGGTGAACTAGAACATAACAAGAATTGTGTATTGAATAACTTGGAGAATAATTTTGCTAACCTATTTTTTAGGCAACAATATACAATTTGTGTTTGACGATGACTTCTTAAATTATACTTGTAACTTAAAGAATGGGTTGGAAAATGAAATGAATAAGGCTGGACAACACCTAAAAGTCATTCCTGAATTAACCATTTACCATGGAGGAAGTTAGAAAGGCTTATGAGAAGCTAAAACTAGAAAACTTCAGGAATAGAGATGCTTCCAAATGAAGTCTCTAAATTATACTAGGTTACTGCAGACCCTGTTTTTGTATTTTTTCAAATGTGTTTTTGAAAATGATATCCTCCCTTCAACTTGGTACAGATCCATCATTAACCAAACACCAAAGTCATCAACGAATGATCCAGGGCTCCATTAAAATACAGCCTTATTTGCAGTCTAGAGTTATACTGTAGGATCTGAAACAGCAGTCTAGAGTTATACTGTAGGATCTGAAACAGCAGTCTAGAGTTATACTGTAGGATCTGAAACAGCAGTCTAGAGTTATACTGTAGGATCTGAAACAGCAGTCTAGAGTTATACTGTAGGATCTGAAACAGCAGTCTAGAGTTATACTGTAGGATCTGAAACAGCAGTCTAGAGTTATACTGTAGGATCTGAAACAGCAGTCTAGAGTTATACTGTAGGATCTGAAACAGCAGTCTAGAGTTATACTGTAGGATCTGAAACAGCAGTCTAGAGTTATACTGTAGGATCTGAAACAGCAGTCTAGAGTTATACTGTAGGATCTGAAACAGCAGTCTAGAGTTATACTGTAGGATCTGAAACAGCAGTTTCAGTTATACTCTGGGATCTGAAACAACAGGTTCAGTTTTACTCTGGGATCTGAAACAACAGGTTCAGATATACTCTGGGATCTGAAACAACAGGTTCAGTTATACTCTGGGACTGGAACAAGTTCAGTTTTACTCTGGGATCTGAAACAACAGGTTCAGATATACTCTGGGATCTGAAAAAAACTGGTTCAGATATACTCTGGGATCTGAAACAAGTTCAGTTTTACTCTGGAATCTGAAACAACAAGTTCAGATATATTCTGGGATCTGAAACAACAGGTTCAGATATACTCTGGGATCTGAAACAACAAGTTCAGTTTTACTCTGGGATCTGAAACAACAGGTTCAGATATACTCTGGGATCTGAAACAACAGGTTCAGTTATACTCTGGGACTGGAACAAGTTCAGTTTTACTCTGGGATCTGAAACAAGTTCAGTTTTACTCTGGGATCTGAAACAACAAGTTCAGATATATTCTGGGATCTGAAACAACAGGTTCAGATATACTCTGGGATCTGAAACAACAGGTTCAGATATATTCTGGGATCTGAAACAACAGGTTCAGATACATTCTGGGATCTGAAACAACAGGTTCAGATATTCTCTGGGATCTGAAACAAGTTCAGTTTTACTCTGGGATCTGAAACAAGTTCAGCTTTACTCTGGGATCTGAAACAACAAGTTCAGATATACTCTGGGATCTGAAACAACATGTTCAGATAAACGCTCGGATCGGAAACAACAGGTTCAGTTATACTCTGGGATCTGAAACAAGTTCAGTTTTACTCTGGGATCTGAAACAACAACTTCAGATATACTCTGGGATCTGAAACAACAGGTTCAGATATACTCTGGGATCTGAAACAACAGGTTCAGATATACTCTGGGATCTGAAACAACAGGTTCAGATACACTCTGGGATCTGAAACAAGTTCAGTTTTACTCTGGGATCTGAAACAACAAGTTCAGATATATTCTGGGATCTGAAACAACAGGTTCAGTTATACTCTGGTATGTTAAGGATTAAGGTTAATCATTTGGAAAAGTCAGGGTTACTTGTAGCCGAGCAGTATGGGTTCTGTAAAAACAGGGCTTAAACAGATCAGATCTATAGTACACTGCAGAGGTGTGGACTCGAGTCACATGACTTTGACTCGAGTCAGACTCGTGTCACAAATATGATGACCTTGCATCTCAACTTTGACTTTAACACCAATGACTTGTGACTTAACTTGGACTTGAGCCTTTTGACTCGACTTGACTTGATACCCTCCCCAAGCCCAAATATAAAAAAAATTATGCTATTAAAAAAAGTGTGCAATGCATCAACTCTTTATTTAACATATTTAATATATTTAATATATAGATATAGATATTTCTTAACTTGGGACTTGACTTGGGACTTGAGTGCTAAGAGTTGAGATTTAGTTGTGACTTGTAAAACAATAACTTGGTCCTACCTCTGGTACACTGTATCCACTGTGATTAGAGCCAGACTAAGAATGGAAAGCTACCAGCGGCGACCCATCATTCAGGGCAGAACCCTACCTGTTTTGAGCCTTTGTCACGTCTGCTCCTGCTCCTCCCCTCCGGCGTACGACGTCGAGCGTACTAACCACCTGTCCTGGGATTCATCATTACGCACACCTGGCACTCATCATTACGCGCGCCTGTGAACCTGGACTCCGTTACCTTCATCATTTCCTCCCCTTTATATGTCACTCTCCCAGGTTCACCACCAGTTGGTATTGTTCTTGTGTATGGGCGTTTCACCTACACCTGCTTCCGACTCACCGCCCCATCATTACAGCCTCACACATTTTGAAAAAATATATATATATTTCTTTCTTTTGGGGGGGGGGTTCTTGCCTGTTTTGCTTGTTATTTTGGCATTAATATGTGTCACATATCAGTTTGCAAACAATGTAAAAAAATTAATATTAATTGAGTTAATTAATTTTATCTCTATTTTGTCGGTTTTGTGAAAGCTACCTATGCGGTGGAAACATGGTGAAAATATGCGGTTGTGTGTTTGGCTATTGTGGTTAGCTAATAGAAATACATATTGTGTTTTCGCTGTAAAACATTTTAAAAATCGGAAATGATGGCTGGATTCACAAGATGTTTATCTTTCATTTGCTGTATTGGACTTGTGATTTCATGAAAATTATATTATATGATATCCCTGTCCCGTTAGGCTAGGCTATGCTAGTCAGCTTTTTTGATGAGGAGGATCTCGGATCTGGGAGGGTGATGAAGTAGAGGTTAAAGCACATCACAACGTGAGTCCAAAAATGGCTTATGCTGCTTTATAAATTATTGAGGATGCCAGAGAGAGATGTATACTGTAGATAAAGTAATACTAAGTGTATGTTGTGTAGTAAACTGTTAGTAGCCCGTGTGCCTCACCCTAATAAGTTGGTCTATTTTCACCAACGCGATACTGTAAACACATCGTTCGTGGCCGGTCTGTGCTTGTTTGCCTATGACCTGTTTAAGAGAAATGTAATCATCGAATATTGTAAGAGCTTTCATTGTCTGTTTATATGTAAGAACGGCCCATGTTCTGAAAACTGTCGCTGTACGTTTCAAAAGTGCTAAACAAATGGTTATATTGACTATGTCAGTCGTCTCTAGCTCATTTTAATGTCTTAATCAAAATGATGGATTGCCTCGTATCCGCTCATCGCCCACTTATGCCGTAGTTTGAACATCTCAATTGTCAGTAGAAACCACATTTGTTTAAGCAAGTCAGCCATATCAGCTATGTTTTTTTAAAAGCCAGTAAATGAGGCTGAATGAACTGTAGCACTGGTAAGGTGTTGGGACTCTGCTGTTGGGACTCTGCTGATAACCAGGTGTAACAGTGGTAAGGTGTTGGGACTCTGCTGATAGCCAGGTGTAACAGTGGTAAGGTGTTGGGACTCTGCTGATAACCAGGTGTAACAGTGGTAAGGTGTTGGGACTCTGCTGATAGCCAGGTGTAACAGTGGTAAGGTGTTGGGACTCTGCTGATAACCAGGTGTAACAGTGGTAAGGTGTTGGGACTCTGCTGATAACCAGGTGTAACAGTGGTAAGGTGTTGGGACTCTGCTGATAACTAGGTGTAACAGTGATAAGGTGTTGGGACTCTGCTGATAACCAGGTGTAACAGTGGTAAGGTGTTGGGACTCTGCTGATAACCAGGTGTAACAGTGGTAAGGTGTTGGGACTCTGCTGATAACCAGGTGTAACAGTGGTAAGGTGTTGGGACTCTGCTGATAGCCAGGTATAACAGTGGTAAGGTGTTGGGACTCTGCTGTTGGGACTCTGCTGATAACCAGGTGTAACAGTGGTAAGGTGTTGGGACTCTGCTGATAGCCAGGTGTAACAGTGGTAAGGTGTTGGGACTCTGCTGATAACCAGGTGTAGTAGTGGTAAGGTGTTGGGACTCTGCTGATAACCAGGTGTAACAGTGGTAAGGTGTTGGGACTCTGCTGATAACCAGGTGTAGCAGTGGTAAGGTGTTGGGACTCTGCTGATAGCCAGGTGTAACAGTGGTAAGGTGTTGGGACTCTGCTGATAACCAGGTGTAACAGTGGTAAGGTGTTGGAACTCTGCTGATAACCAGGTGTAGCAGTGGTAAGGTGTTGGGACTCTGCTGTGCTGATAACCAGGTGTAACAGTGGTAAGGTGTTGGAACTCTGCTGATAACCAGGTGTAACAGTGGTAAGGTGTTGGAACTCTGCTGATAACCAGGTGTAACAGTGGTAAGGTGTTGGGACTCTGCTGATAACCAGGTGTAACAGTGGTAAGGTGTTGGGACTCTGCTGATAGCCAGGTGTAACAGTGGTAAGGTGTTGGGACTCTGCTGATAACCAGGTGTAACAGTGGTAAGGTGTTGGGACTCTGCTGATAACCAGGTGTAACAGTGGTGAGGTGTTGGGACTCTGCTGATAGCCAGGTGTAGCAGTGGTAAGGTGTTGGGACTCCGCTGATAACCAGGTGTAACAGTGGTAAGGTGTTGGGACTCTGCTGATAACCAGGTGTAACAGTGGTAAGGTGTTGGGAATCTGCTGATAACCAGGTGTAACAGTGGTAAGGTGTTGGGACTCTGCTAATAACCAGGTGTAACAGTGGTAAGGTGTTGGGACTCTGCTTATAGCCAGGTGTAACAGTGGTAAGGTGTTGGGACTCTGCTGATAGCCAGGTGTAACAGTGGTAAGGTGTTGGGACTCTGCTGATAGCCAGGTGTAACAGTGGTAAGGTGTTGGGACTCTGCTGATAACCAGGTGTAACAGTGTTAAGGTGTTGGGACTCTGCTGATAACCAGGTGTAACAGTGGTAAGGTGTTGGGACTCTGCTGTTGGGACTCTGCTGATAACCAGGTGTAGCAGTGGTAAGGTGTTGGGACTCTGCTGATAGCCAGGTGTAACAGTGGTAAGGTGTTGGGACTCTGCTGATAACCAGGTGTAACAGTGGTAAGGTGTTGGGACTCTGCTGATAGCCAGGTGTAACAGTGGTAAGGTGTTGGGACTCTGCTGTTGGGACTCTGCTGATAGCCAGGTGTAACAGTGGTAAGGTGTTGGGACTCTGCTGATAACCAGGTGTAACAGTGGTAAGGTGTTGGGACTCTGCTGATAGCCAGGTGTAACAGTGGTAAGGTGTTGGGACTCTGCTGATAGCCAGGTGTAACAGTGGTAAGGTGTTGGGACTCTGCTGATAACCAGGTGTAGCAGTGGTAAGGTGTTGGGACTCTGCTGATAACCAGGTGTAACAGTGGTAAGGTGTTAGGACTCTGCTGATAACCAGGTGTAACAGTGGTAAGGTGTTGGGACTCTGCTGTTGGGACTCTGCTGATAACCAGGTGTAACAGTGGTAAGGTGTTGGGACTCTGCTGATAACCAGGTGTAACAGTGGTAAGGTGTTGGGACTCTGCTGATAACTAGGTGTAACAGTGGTAAGGTGTTGGGACTCTGCTGATAGCCAGGTGTAACAGTGGTAAGGTGTTGGGACTCTGCTGATAACCAGGTGTAACAGTGGTAAGGTGTTGGGACTCTGCTGATAACCAGGTGTAGCAGTGGTAAGGTGTTGAGACTCTGACGATAACCAGGTGTAACAGTGGTAAGGTGTTGGGACTCTGCTGTTAACCAGGTGTAACAGTGGTAAGGTTTTGGGACTCTGCTGATAGCCAGGTGTAGCAGTGGTAAGGTGTTGGGACTCTGCTGATAGCCAGGTGTAACAGTGGTAAGGTGTTGGGACTCTGCTGATAACCAGGTGTAACAGTGGTAAGGTGTTGGGACTCTGCTGATAGCCAGGTGTAACAGTGGTAAGGTGTTGGGACTCTGCTGATAGCCAGGTGTAACAGTGGTAAGGTGTTGGGACTCTGCTGATAACCAGGTGTAACAGTGGTTAGGTGTTGGGACTCTGCTGATAACCAGGTGTAACAGTGGTAAGGTGTTGGTGTAACGGATGTGAAATGGCTAGCTAGTTAGCGGGTACGCGCTACTAGCATTTCAATCAGTTACGTCACTTGCTCTGAAACCTAGAAGTAGTGTTGCCCCTTGCTCTGCAAGGGCCGCGGCCTTTGTGGAGCGATGGGTAACGATGCTTCGTGGGCGACCGTTGTTGATGTGTGCAGAGGGTCCCTGGTTCGCGCCCGGGTCGGGGCGAGGGGACGTACTAAAGTTATACTGTTACATTGGGACTCTGCTGATAACCAGGTGTAACAGTGGTAAGGTGTTGGGACTCTGCTGATAGCCAGGTGTAACAGTGGTAAGGTGTTGGGACTCTGCTGATAGCCAGGTGTAACAGTGGTAAGGTGTTGGGACTCTGCTGATAGCCAGGTGTAACAGTGGTAAGGTGTTGGGACTCTGCTGATAGCCAGGTGTAACAGTTGTAAGGTGTTGGGACTCTGCGGATAGCCAGGTGTAACAGTGGTAAGGTGTTGGGACTCTGCTGTTGGGACTCTGCTGTTGGGATAGCTTTATGTAGGCCCTAACAGTTGAGGGCACCGTTTGTCACCGTTACAGTGCAATGAATGTTCAATGTTGAATTGATGCTTTGCTGGGATGCATTCCACATTTGTTTTGTTTGCCAAGATGTCCATGATGAAATCACCACTGAAACCTACATGTGGATGAATTACTGATTTACAAAAGGACTTTGATAGGGTAAATACAGACTTTGATAGGGTAAATACAGACTTTGTTGGGTAAATACAGACTTTGATTGGGTAAATACAGACTTTGATAGGGTAAATACAGACTTTGATAGGGTAAATACAGACTTTGATAGGGTAAATACAGACTTTGATAGGGTAAATACAGACTTTGATTGGGTAAATACAGACTTTGATTGGGTAAATACAGACTTTGATTGGGTAAATATAGACTTTGATTGGGTAAATACAGACTTTGTTGGGTAAATACAGACTTTGATTTGGTAAATACAGACTTTGATTGGGTAAATACAGACTTTGATTGGGTAAATACAGACTTTGATAGGGTAAATACAGACTTTGATAGGGTAAATACAGACTTTGATAGGGTAAATACAGACTTTGTTGGGTAAATACAGACTTTGATTGGGTAAATACAGACTTTGATTGGGTAAATACAGACTTTGATTGGGTAAATACAGACTTTGATAGGGTAAATACAGACTTTGATAGGGTAAATACAGACTTTGATAGGGTAAATACAGACTTTGTTGGGTAAATACAGACTTTGATTGGGTAAATACAGACTTTGATTGGGTAAATACAGACTTTGATAGGGTAAATACAGACTTTGATAGGGTAAATACAGACTTTGATAGGGTAAATACAGACTTTGATAGGGTAAATACAGACTTTGATTGGGTAAATACAGACTTTGATAGGGTAAATACAGACTTTGATTGGGTAAATACAGACTTTGATTGGGTAAATACAGACTTTGATAGGGTAAATACAGACTTTGATAGGGTAAATACAGACTTTGATTGGGTAAATACAGACTTTGATTGGGTAAATACAGATCTTCTTGCTTTCAAACGTCTAAATGCCGGGGTGGATGGTAGATGTTATGATGCAATTAAATCTCTCTATACAGCTAAACAGAGTCCCAACACCTTACCACTGTTACACCTGGTTATCATACAACAGAAAACTGGATGGTTTCCTATATACAGCTCCAGTCTCCTGTGGACAGGTTAATGAACAGAAGACTGGATGGTTCCCTGTATACAGCTCCAGTCTCCTGTGGACAGGTTAATGAACAGAAGACTGGATTGTTTACTATATACAGCTCCAGTCTCCTGTGGACAGGTTAATGAACAGAAGACTGGATTGTTTCCTATATACAGCTCCAGTCTCCTGTGGACAGGTTAATGAACAGAAGACTGGATGGTTTCCTATATACAGCTCCAGTCTCCTGTGGACAGGTTAATGAGCAGAAGACTGGATGGTTTCCTGTATTCAGCTCCAGTCTCCTGTGGACAGGTTAATGAACAGAAGACTGGATGGTTTCCTGTATACAGCTCCAGTCTCCTGTGGACAGGTTAATGAGCAGAAGACTGGATTGTTTCCTATATACAGCTCCAGTCTCCTGTGGACAGGTTAATGAACAGAAGACTGGATGGTTTCCTATATACAGCTCCAGTCTCCTGTGGACAGGTTAATGAACAGAAGACTGGATGGTTTCCTGTATACAGCTCCAGTCTCCTGTGGACAGGTTATTGAACAGAAGACTGGATGGTTTCCTATATACAGCTCCAGTCTCCTGTGGACAGGTTAATGAACAGAAGACTGGATGGTTTCCTATATACAGTTCCAGTCTCCAGTGGACAGGTTAATGGTTTCCCACTCCTTTTGGAGTCAAACAATGCCACATGCTTTCGTCTACTTTGTTATCCACTTTTTGTATTTGACTTGTAATTGACTTGTAATTGACTTGTAATTGACTTGTAATTGACCTGAAATTGACCTGTATTTGACTTGTATTTGACTTGTAATTCACTTGTAATTGAACTGTAATTGACTTGTATTTGACTTGTATTTGACTTGTAATTGACTTGTAATTGACTTGTAATTGACTCTCAAATGACTTGCAAATCAAGCCTGCTAACCGTGGAGTTAAAGTAGATGACACGACTTTTGGGATACGATTGTGTGCAGATTATTTTGTCCTCCTTACAGATTGAGTTTGATTTGAGATGTTTGTGGAACACTGTCAATCTGTGATGTACCAAATGGAGATGAATGAATTACCCAGATAATGCACTTCAGAAAACACTGTCAATCTGTGCTGTACCAAATGGAGATGAATGAATTACCCAGATAATGCACTTCAGACTCACTAAAAGGGTACAGTAAGCATTAGTATTGCCCCTAAACTACACCAGCTCATATAAATACCTGTCAGATGAATGTATGACCTTTGAGGAGGGCATAGTCTTTAACAGAATGTGCAGGTAGAGCGTCGGGGTCTGTTTGTAGTAAACTGAACATCTGTAAAGACCTTGGCTTTTGTACATAATCACAGTTCTATAATTCATGTGTTTGTCATATACTGAACTGTACTGCTGGAATCTGGGTTTGTAAAAAAGCCAAAACAGCCATCTCTATTCAGAATAGAGCCATACACTGTTTTCTGCTAGTGGATATGTTTGCTCCAAGCCTTGCTATTCAAGGAGACATGGGTGGGGAGCCCTGTAAATTAAATCGTGAAATTATTAGGTTATGGAACCATTTTATCAATATGCCAAAGGACAGAATAACAAAAATGTTTTTAAACTGGGATAAAACAAACATCTACCCTTGGACAAAGGACTGTATTTCCATATTAAGGGAGCTCATCTGCAACACATATTTAGAAACACGTTAGGATGTAATATCAACATGATCAATCACAAGGTAATCACGCTATAAAGAAAAATGGTCAACTGTATTATTGCTAAAATCAAAACTCAGAACAGACAACCAAATCAAAAACAGTTACGATCCAGAACCTTGTCACCGCTCACCTAACCAGAAACAAAAAGGTCCTTGTGTGCCCAGTTAAGAACTGGGATACTGCATCTGGTAATTGAAGTAGGCGGGTTCAATGGCATAGATGAAGAAGAGCGTTGCACACTCTTGGCATTCTCTCAACCAGCTTCACCTGGAATGCTTTTCCAACAGTCTTGAAGGAGTTCCCACATATGCTGAGCACTTGTTTGCTGTTTTTCCTTCACTCTGCAGTCCAAGTCATCATAAACCATCTCAATTGGGTTGAGGTCAGGTGATTGTCAAATGGCCCTTACACAGCCTGGAGGTGTGTTTGTACATTGTCCTGTTGAAAAACAAATGATAGTCCCACTAAGCGCAAACCAGATGAGATGGCGTATCGCTGCATAATGCTGTGGTAGCCATCCTGGTTAAGTGTGCCTTGAATTCTAAATAAATCAAAGACTGTGTCACCAGCAAAACACCGCCACACCATCACACCTCCTCCTCCATGCTTCACGGTGGAACCAAACATGCAGAGACCATCCGTTCACCTACTCTGCATCTCATGAGGAAATGGCGGTTGGAACCAAAAATCTCAAATTTGGACTTCAGACCACTGGTTTAACTTCTTATGGCTGCAAGCCCGACGTCGGTACACTTATGACAACAGCCAGCTCAAGTGCAGGGCGCGAAATTCAAAATATATATTTTTTAAATATTTGACTTTCACACATTAACAAGTCCAATACAGCATATGAAAGGTACACATCTTGTGAATCCAGCCAACATGTCCGATTTTTAAAATGTTTTACAGCGAAAACACCACGTATATTTATGTTAGCTCACCACCAAATACAAAAAAGGACAGACATTTTTCACAGCACAGGTAGCATGCACAAAGCCAACCTAACTAACCAAGAACCAACCAAACTAACCAACAAACAACTTCATCAGATGACAGTATTATAACATGTTATTCAATAAATCTATGTTTTGTTCGAAAAATGTGCATATTTCAGGTATAAATCATAGTTTACATTGCAGCTACAATCAGAAATTGCACCGAAAGCAGACAGAATAATTACAGACACCAACGCCAAATAAGTAAATACTCATCATAAAACATTTCTGAAAAATACATAGTGTACAGCAATTGAAAGACAGGCATCTTGTGATTCCAGCCAATATTTCCGATTTATCAAGTGTTTTACAGCGAAAACACAATATAGCGTTATATTAGCTTACCACAATAGCCAAAAACACAAGCAATTTCTCAGTAGCAAAAGTAAGCGATCGTAACAAACAAGCAAAAGATATATAATTTTTGACTAACCTTGATTTTCTTCCTCAGATGACAGTCCTATAACATCAGGTTATACATACACTTATGTTTTGTTCGAAAATGTGCATATTTAGAGCTGAAATCAATGGTTACACATTGTGCTAACTTAGCTACTTTTTCCCACTACGTCCGGATTTTTCCTGACACTTTTTCTGACACACATATTCTGACCAAATAGCTATTCATAAACATAACTAAAAAATACATGTTGTATAGGAAATGATAGATCCATTAGTTCTTAATGAAATCGCAGTGTTAGAATTCTAAAAATAACTTCATTACGATATGCAGCTTCGGTATAGCTAGAGTACCCAAACGTTGGGCGCCCACGACTAGTTCACATGTACGACAGATATATGAAATAGCATCATAAAATGTTTCTTACTTTTGCTGATCTTTCATCAGAATGTTGGACAAGGTGTCCTTTGTCCAGAACAATCATTGTTTGGATTTAGAACGGCAACTTTCCCTCTTGATTTAGCACGCGCACTAGCCAAGTGGCATGTATCTCTCCATCGTCAACAAAGTCAGAGAACGGAACACGGCAAAACTCCCGAAAAAATTTCAATAATCTGATTAAACTATATTGAAAAAACATACTTTACGATGATATGGTCACATGTATCAAATAAAATCAAAGCCGGAGATAGTAGTCGTCCATAACGGCAGCTAAACAGAAGGCAATCCCACTGTCCACCTCGCGCTCCCCAGAGTACCGAAAATGAGGGACACGTCATACAAAGAGCTTGTATTCCAATTCAGACCAAGATAAACACTAAATTTCTTCTCTCACAGCCTCTTAACATCCAGGGGAAGGTCTATGAAGTGCACGTAGACTCTTACGTTTCATGCCCATTTATAGGCAGGAAGAAGAACAGAGCCTCGATTTCAGACTTTCCACTTCCTGGTCAGGAAGTTTGTGCCAAATGAGTTCTGTTTGACTCACAGATATAATTCAAACGGTTTTAGAAACTAGAGAGTGTTTTCTATCCAATAGTAATAATAATATGCATATTGTACGAGCAAGAATTGAGTACGAGGCCGTTTGAAATGGGCACCTTTAATCAGAGCTACTCAATACTGCCCCTGCAGCCATAAAAAGCTAATGTCCATTGCTCGTGTTTCTTGGCCCAAGCAAGTTTCTTCTTCTTATTGGTGTCCTTTAGTAGTGGTTTCTTTGCAGCAAAATCGACCATGAAGACTTAATTCACAGAGTCCCCTCTGAACAGTTGATGTTGAGATGTGTCTGTTACTTGAACTCTGTGAAGTATTTATGTTGGCTGCAATTTCTGAGGCTAATGAACTTATCCTCTGCAGCAGAGGTAACTCTGGGTCTTCCTTTCCTGTGGCGGTCGTCATGACAGCCAGTTTCATCATTTCGCTTGATGGTTTTTGCAACTGCACTTGAAGAAACTATTCAAAGTTCTTGAAATGTTCCGTATTGACTGACCTTCATGTCTTAAAGTATTGATGGACTGTCGTTTCCTTTTGCTTATTTGAGCTGTTCTTTCTTGCCATAATATGGACTTGGTCTTTTACCATATATTGCTATCTTCTGTATACATGAAGCTGGTTGAGAGAATGCCAAGAGTGTGCAAAGCTGTCATCAAGGCAAAGGGTGGCTATTTGAAGAATCTCAAATCTCAAATATATTTTGATTTGTTTAACACTTTTCTGTTTAATGCATGATTCCATATGTGTTATGTCATAGATTTGATGTCTTCACTATTATTCTACAACGTGCAAAATTGTCTAAAAAAACAACAACTCTTGAATGAGTAGGTGTTCTAAAACTTTTGACAGGTAGTGTATGTCCTAACACTTCCCCCATATCATAACACTTCTGTTAATGTTATCGTATTGATATCATGACACAGGTGAGATTGTGACATCTGAATAAGAGTTATTGATGTAAGAGAGTCATTAGGAGACAAGGGACTGTAAGTTGTCGTTACTTTCCAGACCCCATTCCGACATCATTAGTGCAGTTCACTCTCTTTACCCATACTCCTCTGATTGATTGTTTCATAACACTCCTCATTAACCCTCCATTAGATGTAATTAGGGGTGCGATGCTATTTTAATCACCAAGTGTAAAGTTTTGGCTGAAATGCCACCAGCAGAAAACAGCACGAAGACGAGGGTACGAGAACGTCTTGGCGGTTACAGAAATGGTTAATTATCAGGCAGCTATTGTCTGTGAGACGTTTAAATATGTCATTGAATGAAAAGGCCACGTGACGTGTTCTCCCGTTGAACGACTTCACATGACAGAAGACATTCCTCTCTCTCTTTATCTCTCATTATCTCCCTCGTTCTCCCTCTCATTATCTCTCTCGTTCTCTCTCTCGTTCTCTGTCCAACACCGTTTCCAATCAACACTGTCACAGAGACAGAACCAAAGACAGAGTGCTGATAACAATAGACGTAATTAAGCTACAAATATCAATCGTACACATCCACTGAGTTGTGAACTGGTATGATGGTGTGAAGCTGTTTAAAACAGTTTGAGTTGATTTATTCTTGCTCACAGATAAAACTGAAGAAATTCAGAATTTACATTACTAATAATTGCAAAACACTCATTTAAAATACATAACACAATACTTGACATACATAGAATATTGAACAATTGAAAACATTTATAGGACATTTGTCATGATGGAAATGTAAATATTATTATTTATATATATATATTTTTTTAGAAAATACATTTAATAGCTAGAGTTATTACACAGTCTGACAGCAGTGGGGAGAGAAAGACAGGTGTGGATGTCTTCCGTCCGCTACACGTGGATTACCTAGAGGTGATGATCAATGGGAGAAGCAGCAGCAACGTGCAGATTAAAACAACTTTGTCACTTGGACTGATAACTTCAGGATGGCTCTATCCACATGTTAGCGTAGCGTAAGGTTCAGGATGGCTCTATCCACATGTTAGCATGGTGTAAGGTTCACGATGGCTCTATCCACATGTTAGCATGGCGTAAGGTTCAGGATGGCTCTATCCACATGTTAGCATGGTGTAAGGTTCACGATGGCTCTATCCACATGTTAGCATGGCGTAAGGTTCACGATGGCTCTATCCACATGTTAGCATGGCGTAAGGTTCATGATGTCTCTATCCACATGTTAGCATGGCGTAAGGTTCACGATGGCTCTATCCACATGTTAGCATGGCGTAAGGTTCACGATGGCTCTATCCACATGTTAGCATGGCGTAAGGTTCACGATGGCTCTATCCACATGTTAGCATGGTGTAAGGTTCAGGATGGCTCTATCCACATGTTAGCATGGCGTAAGGTTCATAATGGCTCTATCCACATGTTAGCATGGCGTAAGGTTCAGGATGGCTCTATCCACATGTTAGCATGGTGTAAGGTTCATGATGGCTCTATCCACATGTTAGCATGGCGTAAGGTTCACGATGGCTCTATCCACATGTTAGCATGGCGTAAGGTTCAGGATGGCTCTATCCACATGTTAGCATGGCGTAAGGTTCACGATGGCTCTATCCAAATGTTAGCATGGCGTAAGGGAGAGCAGGATGGCTCTATCCACATGTTAGCATGGCGTAAGGTTCATGATGTCTCTATCCACATGTTAGCATGGCGTAAGGTTCAGGATGGCTCTATCCACATGTTAGCATGGCGTAAGGGAGAGCAGGATGGCTCTATCCACATGTTAGCATGGCGTAAGGTTCAGGATGGCTTTATCCACATGTTAGCATGGCGTAAGGTTCAGGATGGCTCTATCCACATGTTAGCATGGCGTAAGGGAGAGCAGGATGGCTCTATCCACATGTTAGCATGGCGTAAGGTTCAGGATGGCTTTATCCACATGTTAGCATGGCGTAAGGTTCAGCATGGCTCTATCCACATGTTAGCATGGCGTAAGGTTCAGGATGGCTCTATCCACATGTTAGCATGGAGAAAGGTTCACGATGGCTCTATCCACATGTTAGCATGGTGTAAGGTTCATAATGGCTCTATCCACATGTTAGCATGGCGTAAGGTTCATGATGGCTCTATCCACATGTTAGCATGGCATAAGGTTCACGATGGCTCTATCCACTTGTTAGCATGGCGTAAGGTTCATAATGGCTCTATCCACATGTTAGCGTAGCGTAAGGTTCATAATGGCTCTATCCACATGTTAGCGTAGCGTAAGGTTCAGGATGGCTCTATCCACATGTTAGCATGGTGTAAGGTTCATGATGTCTCTATCCACATGTTAGCATGGCGTAAGGTTCAGGATGGCTCTATCCACATGTTAGCATAGCGTAAGGTTCAGGATGGCTCTATCCACATGTTAGCATGGTGTAAGGTTCATAATGGCTCTATCCACATGTTAGCATGGCGTAAGGTTCATGATGTCTCTATCCACATGTTAGCATGGGGAAAGGTTCATGATGGCTCTATCCACATGTTAGCATGGCGTAAGGTTCATGATGGCTCTATCCACATGTTAGCATAGCGTAATGTTCACGATGGCTTTATCCACATGTTAGCGTAGCGTAAGGTTCAGGATGGCTCTATCCACATGTTAGCATGGCGTAAGGTTCACGATGGCTCTATCTACATGTTAGCGTAGCGTAAGGGAGAACAGGATGGCTCTATCCACATGTTAGCATGGCGTAAGGTTCATGATGGCTCTATCCACATGTTAGCATGGTGTAAGGTTCACGATGGCTCTATCCACATGTTAGCATGGCGTAAGGTTCAGGATGGCTCTATCCACATGTTAGCATGGTGTAAGGTTCACGATGGCTCTATCCACATGTTAGCATGGCGTAAGGTTCACGATGGCTCTATCCACATGTTTGCATGGCGTAAGGTTCATGATGTCTCTATCCACATGTTAGCATGGCGTAAGGTTCACGATGGCTCTATCCACATGTTAGCATGGCGTAAGGTTCACGATGGCTCTAGCCACATGTTAGCATGGCGTAAGGTTCACGATGGCTCTATCCACATGTTAGCATGGTGTAAGGTTCAGGATGGCTCTATCCACATGTTAGCATGGCGTAAGGTTCATAATGGCTCTATCCACATGTTAGCATGGCGTAAGGTTCAGGATGGCTCTATCCACATGTTAGCATGGTGTAAGGTTCATGATGGCTCTATCCACATGTTAGCATGGCGTAAGGTTCACGATGGCTCTATCCACATGTTAGCATGGCGTAAGGTTCAGCATGGCTCTATCCACATGTTAGCATGGCGTAAGGTTCACGATGGCTCTATCCACATGTTAGCATGGCGTAAGGGAGAGCAGGATGGCTCTATCCACATGTTAGCATGGCGTAAGGTTCATGATGTCTCTATCCACATGTTAGCATGGCGTAAGGTTCAGGATGGCTCTATCCACATGTTAGCATGGCGTAAGGGAGAGCAGGATGGCTCTATCCACATGTTAGCATGGCGTAAGGTTCAGGATGGCTTTATCCACATGTTAGCATGGCGTAAGGTTCAGGATGGCTCTATCCACATGTTAGCATGGCGTAAGGGAGAGCAGGATGGCTCTATCCACATGTTAGCATGGCGTAAGGTTCAGGATGGCTTTATCCACATGTTAGCATGGCGTAAGGTTCAGGATGGCTCTATCCACATGTTAGCATGGCGTAAGGTTCAGGATGGCTCTATCCACATGTTAGCATGGAGAAAGGTTCACGATGGCTCTATCCACATGTTAGCATGGTGTAAGGTTCATAATGGCTCTATCCACATGTTAGCATGGCGTAAGGTTCATGATGGCTCTATCCACATGTTAGCATGGCATAAGGTTCACGATGGCTCTATCCACTTGTTAGCATGGCGTAAGGTTCATAATGGCTCTATCCACATGTTAGCGTAGCGTAAGGTTCATAATGGCTCTATCCACATGTTAGCGTAGCGTAAGGTTCAGGATGGCTCTATCCACATGTTAGCATGGTGTAAGGTTCATGATGTCTCTATCCACATGTTAGCATGGCGTAAGGTTCAGGATGGCTCTATCCACATGTTAGCATAGCGTAAGGTTCAGGATGGCTCTATCCACATGTTAGCATGGTGTAAGGTTCATAATGGCTCTATCCACATGTTAGCATGGCGTAAGGTTCATGATGTCTCTATCCACATGTTAGCATGGGGAAAGGTTCATGATGGCTCTATCCACATGTTAGCATGGCGTAAGGTTCATGATGGCTCTATCCACATGTTAGCATAGCGTAATGTTCACGATGGCTTTATCCACATGTTAGCGTAGCGTAAGGTTCAGGATGGCTCTATCCACATGTTAGCATGGCGTAAGGTTCACGATGGCTCTATCTACATGTTAGCGTAGCGTAAGGGAGAACAGGATGGCTCTATCCACATGTTAGCATGGCGTAAGGTTCATGATGGCTCTATCCACATGTTAGCATGGTGTAAGGTTCATGATGGCTCTATCCACATGTTAGCATGGCGTAAGGTTCATGATGGCTCTATCCGCATGTTAGCATGGTGTAAGGTTCAGGATGGCTCTATCCACATGTTAGCGTATCGTAAGATTCAGGATGGCTCTATCCACATGTTAGCGTAGCGTAAGATTCAGGATGGCTCTATCCACATGTTAGCGTAGCGTAAGGTTCAGGATGGCTCTATCCACATGTTAGCGTAGCGTAAGGTTCAGGATGGCTCTATCCACATGTTAGCATGGCGTAAGGTTCAGGATGGCTCTATCCATATGTTAGCGTAGCGTAAGGTTCAGGATGGCTCTATCCACATGTTAGCATGGTGTAAGGTTCAGGATGGCTCTATCCACATGTTAGCGTAGCGTAAGGTTCAGGATGGCTCTATCCACATGTTAGCATGGTGTAAGGTTCAGGATGGCTCTATCCACATGTTAGCGTAGCGTAAGGTTCAGGATGGCTCAATCCACATGTTAGCGTAGCGTAAGATTCAGGATGGCTCTATCCACATGTTAGTATGGTGTAAGGGTCAGGATGGCTCTATCCACATGTTAGCGTAGCGTAAGGTTCAGGATGGCTCTATCCACATGTTAGCGTAGCGTAAGGTTCATAATGGCTCTATCCACATGTTAGCGTAGCGTAAGGTTCACGATGGCTCTATCCACATGTTAGCATGGCGTAAGGTTCATAATGGCTCTATCCACATGTTAGCATGGCGTAAGGTTCATAATGGCTCTATCCACATGTTAGCATGGCGTAAGGTTCAGGATGGCTCTATCCACATGTTAGCATGGTGTAAGGTTCATGATGGCTCTATCCACATGTTAGCATGGCGTAAGGTTCACGATGGCTCTATCCACATGTTAGCATAGCGTAAGGTTCAGGATGGCTCTATCCACATGTTAGCATGGCGTAAGGTTCACGATGGCTCTATCCACATGTTAGCATGGCGTAAGGTTCATGATGTCTCTATCCACATGTTAGCATGGGGAAAGGTTCATGATGGCTCTATCCACATGTTAGCATGGCGTAAGGTTCATGATGGCTCTATCCACATGTTAGCATAGCGTAATGTTCACGATGGCTTTATCCACATGTTAGCGTAGCGTAAGGTTCAGGATGGCTCTATCCACATGTTAGCATGGCGTAAGGTTCACGATGGCTCTATCTACATGTTAGCGTAGCGTAAGGTTCAGGATGGCTCTATCCACATGTTAGCATGGCGTAAGGTTCAGGATGGCTCTATCCACATGTTAGCGTAGCGTAAGGTTCAGGATGGCTCTATCCACATGTTAGCATGGTGTAAGGTTCAGGATGGCTCTATCCACATGTTAGCGTAGCGTAAGGTTCAGGATGGCTCTATCCACATGTTAGCATGGTGTAATGTTCAGGATGGCTCTATCCACATGTTAGCGTAGCGTAAGGTTCAGGATGGCTCAATCCACATGTTAGCGTAGCGTAAGATTCAGGATGGCTCTATCCACATGTTAGTATGGTGTAAGGTTCAGGATGGCTCTATCCACATGTTAGCGTAGCGTAAGGTTCAGGATGGCTCTATCCACATGTTAGCGTAGCGTAAGGTTCAGGATGGCTCTATCCACATGTTAGCGTAGCGTAAGGTTCAGGATGGCTCAATCCACATGTTAGCGTAGCGTAAGATTCAGGATGGCTCTATCCACATGTTAGTATGGTGTAAGGTTCAGGATGGCTCTATCCACATGTTAGCGTAGCGTAAGGTTCAGGATGGCTCTATCCACATGTTAGCGTAGCGTAAGGTTCATAATGGCTCTATCCACATGTTAGCGTAGCGTAAGGTTCACGATGGCTCTATCCACATGTTAGCATGGCGTAAGGTTCATAATGGCTCTATCCACATGTTAGCATGGCGTAAGGTTCATAATGGCTCTATCCACATGTTAGCATGGCGTAAGGTTCACGATGGCTCTATCCACATGTTAGCATGGCGGAAGGTTCATGATGTCTCTATCCACATGTTAGCATGTAAGGTTCAGGATGGCTCTATCCACATGTTAGCGTAGCGTAAGGTTCATAATGGCTCTATCCACATGTTAGCATGGCGTAAGGTTCATGATGTCTCTATCCACATGTTAGCATGGCGTAAGGTTCAAAATGGCTCTATCCACATGTTAGCATGGCGTAAGGTTCATGATGGCTCTATCCACATGTTAGCATGGCGTAAGGTTCACGATGGCTCTATCCACATGTTAGCATGGCGTAAGGTTCACGATGGCTCTATCCACATGTTAGCATGGCGTAAGGTTCATGATGTCTCTATCCACATGTTAGCATGGTGTAAGGTTCATGATGGCTCTATCCACATGTTAGTATGGTGTAAGGTTCATGATGGCTCTATCCACATGTTAGCGTAGCGTAAGGTTCAGGATGGCTCTATCCACATGTCCGAGTGCTTATTTCTCTTCTGAAGATTAAATGGATGATATTGTGCCAGTGAATGATAGATACGTCCATTAATGAAATGTCTACATACACTTCATGTTTTTATTTTATTTTTTATTAATCCATCCACTACCCCTCCCTCTTCAGAGGACACATATATTTTTACTTTTTTTACTGCTTTTTTGCTACAGATACATACATTTTACATACGCATTTTTCATACACATTTTACAGAGAGGGTAATTTTTCACAAAACAATAATACATTACTGAACATATGCTCCTTAATCCCACCCCTCAGCCACTCTCAGCCCATCCCACCTATCACCTTAGACCTCAGATCTTAATCCCACCCCTCAGCCACTCTCAGCCCATCCCACCTATCACCGTAGACCTCAGCTCTTAATCCCACCCCTCAGCCACTCTCAGCCCATCCCACCTATCACCTTAGACCTCAGATCTTAATCCCACCCCTCCGCCACTCTCAGCCCATCCCACCTATCACCATAGACCTCAGCTCTTAATCCCACCCCTCAGCCACTCTCAGCCCATCCCACCTATCACCGTGGACCTCAGCTCTTTAATCCCACCCCTCCGCCACTCTCAGCCCATCCCACCTATCACCGTAGACCTCAGCTCTTTAATCCCACCCCTCCGCCACTCTCAGCCCATCCCACCTATCACCATAGACCTCAGCTCTTAATCCCACCCCTCCGCCACTCTCAGCCCATCCCACCTATCACCATAGACCTCAGCTCTTAATCCCACCCCTCAGCCACTCTCAGCCCATCCCACCTATCACCATAGACCTCAGCTCTTAATCCCACCCCTCCGCCACTCTCAGCCCATCCCACCTATCACCGTAGACCTCAGCTCTTTAATCCCACCCCTCCGCCACTCTCAGCCCATCCCACCTATCACCATAGACCTCAGCTCTTAATCCCACCCCTCCGCCACTCTCATCCCATCCCACCTATCACCATAGACCTCAGCTCTTAATCCCACCCCTCAGCCACTCTCAGCCCATCCCACCTATCACAATAGACCTCAGCTCGTAATCCCACCCCTCAGCCACTCTCAGCCCATCCCACCTATCACCATAGACCTCAGCTCTTAATCCCACCCCTCAGCCACTCTCAGCCCATCCCACCTATCACCATAGACCTCAGCTCTTAATCCCACCCCTCAGCCACTCTCAGCCCATCCCACCTATCACCATAGACCTCAGCTCTTAATCCCACCCCTCAGCCACTCTCAGCCCATCCCACCTATCACCATAGACCTCAGCTCTTAATCCCACCCCTCAGCCACTCTCAGCCCATCCCACCTATCACCATAGACCTCAGCTCTTAATCCCACCCCTCAGCCACTCTCAGCCCATCCCACCTATCACCATAGACCTCAGCTCTTAATCCCACCCCTCAGCCACTCTCAGCCCATCCCACCTATCACCATAGACCTCAGCTCTTAATCCCACCCCTCAGCCACTCTCAGCCCATCCCACCTATCACCATAGACCTCAGCTCTTAATCCCACCCCTCCGCCACTCTCAGCCCATCCCACCTATCACCATAGACCACCCTCGTTTGGTTTCCATGTCTCATATATTTTTCAATTTGTTTTGTGATGTTTTACATAAATGTTGAACCTTTCTAATTGTATAGTATCCACAGATTGTGAGCTATTTACTCCTGAGGTGCTGAGCTGTTGCACCCTCTACAACTACTGTGATTATTGCTATTTGACCATGCTTGTCATTTATGAACGTTTGAACATCTTGGCCATGTTCTGTTATAATCTCCACCCGGCACAGCCAGAAGAGGACTGGCCACCCCTCATAGCCTGGTTCCTCTCTAGGTTTCTTCCTAGGTTTTGGCCTTTCTAGGGAGTTTTTCCTAGCCACCGTGCTTCTACACCTGCATTGCTTGCTGTTTGGGGTTTTAGGCTGGGTTTCTGTACAGCCCTTTGTGTGACATCGGCTGATGTAAGAAGGGCTTTATAAATACATTTGATTGATTGATAAAGATGAAAACCTTTCCTACGAGTGATATATGATTTGTAAGGTTATTTTAAGTGACTGTTGTTATTTTTTTTATCCGTTCCTGAACCTGTGACCAGAAACAAGTTACATAGGGGCAATAACAGAATGCATGATCTAATGATTCTGTCTCTTCACAGCAAAATCTGCAGAGCTGAGATTGTTGTATGCCACATATATATATAGCATTATGTTGGTGTCAGAGATTTTCAATTTAAATTATTATAAAAAATTCTTAAGTGTTGAATCAAGTGTTGTTTTTTGTATAAGTTCATAAACTATGTGCCATGGAATTGGTACATTGAAAATCTTTTCCCGTTTTATTTTACAACCTGTATGGCGCAGCTGTTAACATTTTTGTCCACTGGTATATTTTTCTATTTGTGCCAACTATTTTCAGCCAATTATTATCTTTAATATATGGAAGACAAACAAGTTCCCTACCTTCTCCTTCTTCCACTTGCCTCCTCCATTTTTGTGGTAATGCTGCAATCGGTTGGTTGTAAGTTTGGCTTGAGCAGACATTCGGATATATTTTCAATAGCTGCATACAGTGCATTCAAAAAGTGTTCAGACCCTTTGACTTTTTTCAAATGTTGTTACGTTACAGCCTTATTCTAAAATGAATTAAATAGTCCCCCCCCCCCTCATTGATCTATACACAATACCTCACAACGACATCACAATACCCCACAATACTCCATAATGATAAAACAAAAAACGTTTTTTAGAATTTTTTTGCACATTTTAAGAAAAAAACTGAAATATGACATTTACATACGTTTTCAGACCATTTACTCAAAAAAAAAGTATATATATCAATAAAGAATGTTTTTTTATTAGTCAGTATATTTGAGTTTAACCATAATATTTGTTGTAATATTTGTTTATTTTTTTTCTAGAGGATTAAACTGAAATTGTAACAAGCTTGTTTAAGAACGGGTGATCATTTAAATATCATTTCAGTTTCAATTAGTCATAAATGAGAAGTTGTAATCTGTATAAAGGCTAAAAGGCAATTGTTGAACAAAGGATGAGCCTTTCTTAATTAATATACTGGAGAACCATTTTGGGTTTAAGTATAATTTATTTGTGACTGAATCTTTTAGTGAGAGGTTTAAAGCTTTAATATTTAAAGAAAAATTCTCCCCAAACTCATATTCATTATACAAATAGGCACTTTTAATTTTGTCTGGCTTAGCATTCCAAATACAAAAATAATATATATATTTTTGCTCAAACGATGTACAAAAATAGTTGTCTGGAGTATGCAGCGCCATTAGAAAGTAAGTAAACTGTGATAGGACCAAAGAGTTAATCAATGTAATGTTTCTATGAATAGACAAGTGTTAACCTCTCCATGGTGGCAGAATCGTATCTATTTTTGCACATTTTCTATTGAAGTTGACATGCAGACAAAGCAATCGCAAAAGTTACAGGTAAACTTTGTCCAAACAAGTCAAACAACGTTTCTAATCAATCCGCAGGTACCCTAATATGTAAATAAACAATCAAATTTAAGACCGAGAATAGTATGTTCAATACCGGAGATAAATATTGAAGTGCGCACCCTCATCCATGCGTGCCACAGACTACAGTCCAAATGAGAGCCACCTTGAAAAACTACAAATTCTAGCTAATTTTTCAAAAAACAAGCCTGAAACCCTTTCTAAAGACTGTTGACATCTAGTGGAAGCCCTAGGAACTGCAATCTGGGAGGAATTCCTTTGAATATCCCAAAGACAAGCATTTGAATGGGTGGTGACCTAAAAAAAAACAATTCCGGATGGATTCTCCTCAGGTTTTTGCCTGCCATATGAGTTCTGTTATACTAAAATACATTATTTTAACACTTTTAGAAACTTCAGAGTGTTTTCTATCAAATACTACCGATATATGCATATCCTAGCTTCTGGGCTTGAGTAACAGGCAGTTTACTTTGGGCACGTCAGTAATCCGAACTTCCGAATACTGTCCCCTAGCCCTAAGAAGTTATTCTATGTGCTATGTATTTCGCCAGGATTTACGCATCACAACATTGAAGTGTAAGAGACCTCCAGTTTTTTAAATGGACTGGATCTTTATACTCACCACCTGGGTCCTGTTTCAGTAGTAATGAAATCAGACCTTCTTTTTGAGTACCTGAAAGTCTACCATTTTTATAGGAGTAGTTAAAATATCCTAATAATAGCCTCCCGGTGGCGCAGTGGTCTAGGGCACTGCATCGCAGCGCTAGCTATGCCACCAGAGTCTCTGGGTTCGCGCCCAGGCTCTGTCGCAGCCGGCCGCGACCGGGAGGTCTGTGGGGCGACGCACAATTGGCTTAGCGTCGTCCTGGTTAGGGAGGGTTTGGCCGGTAGGGATATCCTTGTCTCATTGTGCTCCAACGACTCCGGTGGCGGGCCGGGTGCAGTGCGCGCTAACCAAGGGGGCCAGGTGCACGGTGTTTCCTCTGACACATTGGTGCGGCTGACTTCCGGGTTGGAGGTGCGCTGTGTTAAGAAGCAGTGCGGCTTGGTTGGGTTGTGTTTCGGAGGACGCATGGCTTTCGACCTTCGTCTCTCCCGAGCCCGTACGGGAGTTGTAGCGATGAGACAAGATAGTAATTACTAGTGATTGGATACCACGAAAATTGGGGAGAAAAGGGGGTAAAATAAAAAATATATCCTAATAATATATGTTTTGAGTACCTAAAACAAGTTATGATATATTTCGTATGGTATGACATCAAGCCCTGGTGTTTTTCCAGACTGAAAACATTTAATTGCCACAAAAAGTTCCTCCTCTGTAAGTTGGCCTTCACACAGGTCTTTCTATACATTTGTTAATTTTACATTATTATTATTATTATTAGAAAATAAATCCTTACAGTTAATTCATCATTCAGTGGAGATGGAGGAGACTGAAAAGAAAACATATGTTTAACATATTGAGCTTCCTCTTTTCAAAGTATAATTTGGTGACTCCATCATTTGTAAACACGTTTCTGTAAATTATTTTTGTTAGCACTTCTATGTTGAAGATTTAAGAATAACATTGTGCATTTTTCCATCCAATTAGTTTTATTTTTGTAATAAATTACACTTGATCATTATTGAATAAGTACCTCAATTTATTTTCCTCTAACTACATCCTCTATATACCTTTTTTTTAACTAGGCAAGTCAGTTAAGAACAAATTCATACTTACAATGACAGCATACCAGGGAACAGCGAGTTAACTACTTTGTTCAGGGGCAGAGTGACAGATTTTTAGCTGGTCAGCTTCGAGGATTTGATCCAGCAACCTTTCGGTTACCGGCCCAACACTCTAACCACAAGGCTACCTGCCCCCCCCATCCTTCCTTAGTCTAATCTCTTTTGACCTAAAGTGCTTTTGTTTTAATGATGAGTATTGTATTGAATGACCTCTAAAGGCACATTTAAAAGAGACCCATACAATAAGGGGATCTGCTGTACCTATGTTGTGCAGAAAATAAGTCAATTATGAATAACTTTGTCTTAGTTAATAATAAATTGTCATCCGATAGGCTTTGATTAAATTTCCAATATCCCCGTCCACGTGGAAATTCTGTAAGAGTTATATGGAGGCCAATTAGATGATGGTCCAATCACACTCGGTCTTCTATTAATACTTTTGATGCCAGCAAGAACGAGACTAGGAAGTAATCAAGACGGCTAGCTTGATTAATTAAGCCTCCTCCATGTATCTCTCACTACGTCAGGGGTTTTTCAGCCTCCTTATATCCACTAGTTCTGATGTATCCATGATATTCGTGATCTCCTTAAGTGCTTGAGGGTGATAGTTTGTAGAGTGATTTCCTTTACAATCCATTGAGGTACTTAAAACCATATTATAATCTCCCACCATAATAACAGATTCATTTGTTGCTTGTGAGCTCAGTAGATAATTATATCTATTTTTGAAGAATTTTGGATCACCATTATTTGGCCCATATAGATTAATTAGCCAGATCTGTTTTTGGTCCAAAAGCTTATTTAAAAGTATCCATCTTCCTTGAGGATCTGTTTGCACAGTTGTTAATTAATATAATCACTCCTTTTGAGTTTATTACAAAAATATATTTCTCCCTCCCAGTCTTTTTTCCACCCAACCTCATCTACTGCTGTAGAGTGAGTTTCCTATAAACAAAAGATGTTGTATTCTTTCTTTTTTAGCCACGTAAAAAATATATCTTATTTCTTAAATGATCTTCTAAGCCATTACAATTGTATCTGGCTACACTTATTTCCCCACATACCATAATAAAGTTTAAATTATATTTACCACAACCAATACATTTACATTTTAGTCATTTAGCAGACACTCTTATCCAGAGCGACTTACAGTAGAGTGCATACATTTTTTACTACATTTTACATACTGAGACAAGGATATCCCTACCGGCCAAACCCTCCCTAACCCAGACGACGCTATGCCAATTGTGCGTCGCCCCACGGACCTCCCGGTTGCGGCCGGCTGCGACAGAGCCTGGGCGCGAACCCAGCCCAGCCTGGGCGTGAACCCAGAGACTCTGGTGGTGCAGCTAGCACTGCGATGCAGTGCCCTAGACCACTGCGCCACCCGGGAGGTATGTTTGTAAACCAATGTTTGTAAACGTACCATTAAAAAGCAACGTGCTGATTAAGTGTCCATATAGCTGTACCATAATGTTTGCACTGTTAAAGATAACTCTAGATATGATCATGATAATGGTGAATATCATCAGCAGCTGTAGTTAGTTAAAGAGAACTCTAGATGTTTACTTTTTATACTTCTACACACGTGGAAGCCCTGCATTCCATCGACACGACACATCACTGCATTCCATCGACACGACACATCACTGCATCCCATAGATACGACACATCACTGCATCCCATAGATACGACACATCACTGCATCCCATCGATACGACACATCACTGCATTCCACCAATACGACACATCACTGCATCCCATAGATACGACACATCACTGCATTCCACCAATACGACACATCACTGCATCCCATAGATACGACACATCACTGCATTGCATAGATACGACACATCACTGCATCCCATCGATACGACACATCACTGCATTCCACCAATACGACACATCACTGCATCCCATAGATACGACACATCACTGCATTCCACCAATACGACACATCACTGCATCCCATAGATACGACACATCACTGCATTCCACCAATACGACACATCACTGCATCCCATAGATACGACACATCACTGCATTGCATAGATACGACACATCACTGCATTCCATAGATACGACACATCACTGCATCCCATCGATACGACACATCACTGCATTCCACCAATACGACACATCACTGCATCCCATAGATACGACACATCACTGCATTCCACCAATACGACACATCACTGCATCCCATAGATACGACACATCACTGCATCCCATCGATACGACACATCACTGCATCCCATCGATACGACACATCACTGCATCCCATAGATACGACACATCACTGCATCCCATAGATACGACACTTCACTGCATTCCATCGATACGACACATCACTGCATCCCATCGATACGACACATCAATGCATCCCATCGATACGACACATCACTGCATCCCATAGATACGACACATCACTGCATCCCATCGATATGACACATCACTGCATCCCATCGATATGACACATCAATGCATCCCATCGATACGACACATCCCTGCATCCCATCGATACGACACATCACTGCATCCCATAGATACGACACATCACTGCATCCCATCGATACGACACATCACTGCATTCCACCAATACGACACATCACTGCATTCCACCAATACGACACATCACTGCATCCCATCGATACGACACATCACTGCATCCCATCGATACGACACATCACTGCATCCCATAGATACGACACATCACTGCATCCCATAGATACGACACATCACTGCATTCCATAGATACGACACATCACTGCATTCCATAGATACGACACATCACTGCATTCCATAGATACGACACATCACTGCATCCCATAGATACGACACATCACTGCATTGCATAGATACGACACATCACTGCATTGCATAGATACGACACATCACTGCATCCCATAGATACGACACATCACTGCATTGCATAGATATGACACATCACTGCATTGCATAGATACGACACATCACTGCATCCCATAGATACGACACATCACTGCATTGCATAGATATGACACATCACTGCATTCCATAGATATGACACATCACTGCATCCCATAGATACGACACATCACTGCATTGCATAGATACGACACATCACTGCATCCCATAGATACGACACATCACTGCATTGCATAGATACGACACATCACTGCATCCCATAGATACGACACATCACTGCATTGCATAGATATGACACATCACTGCATCCCATAGATACGACACATCACTGCATCCCATAGATACGACACTTCACTGCATTCCATAGATACGACACATCACTGCATCCCATAGATACGACACATCACTGCATCCCATAGATACGACACATCACTGCATCCCATAGATACGACACATCACTGCATTGCATAGATATGACACATCACTGCATCCCATAGATACGACACATCACTGCATTGCATAGATACGACACATCACTGCATCCCATAGATACGACACATCACTGCATTGCATAGATATGACACATCACTGCATTCCATAGATACGACACATCACTGCATCCCATAGATACGACACATCACTGCATTCCATAGATACAACACATCACTGCATTCCATAGATACGACACATCACTGCATCCCATAGATACAACACATCACTGCATCCCATAGATACGACACATTACTGCATCCCATAGATACGACACATCACTGCATTCCATCAATACGACACATCACTGCATTCCACTGTAACCAATGAGTGAGAGGAATGAGACATTGCATAGATACGACACATCACTGCATTCCACTGTAACCAATGAGTGAGAGGAATGAGACATCACTGCATTCCACGGTAACCAATGAGTGAGAGGAATGAGACATCACACCCGTTCACAGACCACCTAGTTCACACAGTAACCCGTTTTAATCACCTAATTACCCCATAATGTATCTGGACCTAAAAGACAGGTTCCACTTCTTTTTTTTTAAATTCTTCCCCTCTTGTTATGGAATGATGTAGACAGGTGGATGCAATTAATGATCAGGTAGAACAGAAACCCAGCAGTAGTCTGGACCTCGTAGGGTAGGATTTGAATACCCCTGACTTAAAGCATATGATGTCAGTGTTTGGGAGTCTATCATCTATCTGCCTGTCTCCATTAGACACATTCCCTTTAGTATTGCCCCTAGAAAGCATTGCAATTGATGACAGACATAAAAGCTTTTACGGTGCCTCATCTCCACGGTGATGATGGAGGTTTCGCTCATGTCAGCACAGTTCCTGATGCTCCGTCATAATGAAACGCAGCTGTAGCAAAGACAGTCCAGTATGAAGAAAAGGCAGAAACTGTTTTTCCCAGTAGAAATCCCAGATCACACCTGTAGGTGATGTCATGGCGACATTGGTGACAGGATTTGATATGAACTTTTAGCCACTTCTCCTCCGAACATGTAGGGCAACATAAATAAATGGTCTGTAACACCATTGGCCAAAAAGGTAACTGAAAATTGTGTTGGATGATCAAATCAAATGTATTTATATAGCCCTTCTTACATCAGCTGATATCTTAAAGTGCTGTACAGAAACCCAGCCTAAAACCCCAAACAGCAAGCAATGCAGGTGTAGAAGCACGGTGCAAGGAACCACTTCACAAAATAATAATTATCACTGGTATTGACAACGGAAAGCTACTGGTCTATGATCCCATGTAGTATATCTCCTGCCGTTGTGCCCTTGAGCAAGGCACGTAAGTGAAATACTGCATTAATAGGCTACTGTTTAAAATACATGTCTGTCAACCCTCAACCCTGGTTGTGCAGGCTTTTGACCAAACCCTGCAGATTTTTTTTTCAATGTGATGTGTTCTAGCAGGGCTAAAGTAAAAGCCTGCACTCCCAGTATCTCTCCTGGACTATCCTGGAGGATGGTTGACCACCCTGCACACCCATCATCTCTCCTGGACTATCCTGGAGTTTGTCAGAATTACATGGCCACTATTGAAAATAGGAGAACCCTAGCCAATATTGAGTGCTTGAGAGACGGTTTTTCAACCCGAGTTGAATTGGCAGCATTGGTTTCATCAACTGTGTGTCGGCCATTTGCAGTTATACACAAGTGCTGGTGGAAATTCATTTTCGGACATGAGACATGACAATGACATTAAAACATGCTAATAGCTAAATTATAAGCTAGACAATTCAAAAAAGAGTGTAGTTTGGCTGGTTATCTAGTTAGCTTGTTGTATATCATTATTTGACCTGCTGTGCAATGTCGCTCTCTCTTTCCTCTGGCAACGGTACACACGCAGGTGATGAACACAATGACTTTTCCAGGATTTTCATTGCTGACCAAAAAATTAGCTATAATTGGTCAAATAACTCATTAACTAGCAGTGAATATCAACAAATGTTGAATCTCGCGATTCCACGATTGAAAAGCTGCTTGTGCCTGTCAATGCAGGCTTACAATAATTATACTCCCGATGTGCTCTGCAGAGATTGGTAGGCTGGAGGACAGTGCTCAACACATCTCATCCGGATGACACTTTGAACCAATACTGATCAGAAAGGCCTAATTCTTTGATATTGTGATCTTTTCTTTTTTTTTGTTTTACTTTTTTTTTGTTTACTTGTCCATTCGGACAACATAAATGTATAATCTGCTTTTCCGACAATTATTTTTGTTGTTTTCTCCAGGCAAGCGGACAAGACTTCATGTCTAGCCCTGGGGCTAGCTAAGCTCATGCGCAGAAAACACTTAATTGGGTGTAGAACGGTCATCTTGCGCCAAACTTTCACAAGGTCGGAGTAATAAGATGTTCAACTACTGAAGACATTGGCTCAAATCTGGCTTCTGCCTTTAGATTTAACAACTAAGGAAGAATTTCTTTCTTCTCTGACCCCAAACCCCGGCCTGGTCCAATTGGTCTGTTTTGCAAGCATTCCCGGGAAGTTACACGATGTTGCACCTCTGGGTTTAGGTCCTCTGTGGCTTTGTCGCTTTCTGTAGCAGACCTACCCTACCCAGTAGGTTAAGTTTAGTCATTCATTACAAATGGTTAAGGTAATGGTTAAGGTAAGGGTTAAGGCAAGGGTTAAGGTTAGGGATAGGGTTAAAGGTGAATATTTAAAATGAACACTGGGATTTAATCTGTGATCCTCAGAGCTGGAGCTCGCTGCTTACGCCCATCCGCCATCCTCGTCCACAACGCCCTAGCAAGCCGCGAACCTACTTGATAGTAATAGCGCTAACCGCTGCCCCTAGTGGCCGGTATTGAAGGTATTTCTGACATCCTTGGGACCTGGACAAATGTTGAATACTGCAGTGGATCTGGAGGTGACCTGGCTGTTTTTTTTGTGTGTGTGTGTGTGTGTGTGTGTGTGTGTGAATCTTTCTGTCAAAGGGACCCCATCATCTCTGATCCTAACTGCCATGTGTATGTCTCAATGTTTAATATGTAGTAACACATATTCTACCAGGAGATTTAACGAGAATAACAATGATCTACTTACATCAGGGTCACGCTATCCCGGCGTCTGTTACTCTAATCACTATCCCAGCATCTGACATTTCAATCATTCAGAACCCGGTCCTGGGAAACAATGGATCAACATTTCTCTTGTTGATGTTAGCCAATAACATAAAGAACAGGGAGAGAAAGGAAAAGCAGGATTGAAAAATGTCGGGCTATTAATTAAGATTCAGAGTCCCTCGTTGTTTGAGAGTCCCTCGTTGTTTGACACTGAGAGTCCCTCGTTGTTTGACACTGAGTCCCTCGTTGTTTGACACTGAGAGTCCCTCGTTGTTTGACACTGAGTCCCTCGTTGTTTGACACTGAGAGTCCCTCGTTGTTTGACACTGAGAGTCCCTCGTTGTTTGACACTGAGAGTCCCTCGTTGTTTGACACTGAGAGTCCCTCGTTGTTTGACACTGAGTCCCTCGTTGTTTGACACAGAGTCCCTCGTTGTTTGACACTGAGTCCCTCGTTGTTTGACACTGAGAGTCCCTCGTTGTTTGACACAGAGTCCCTCGTTGTTTGAGACTGAGAGTCCCTCGTTGTTTGACACTGAGAGTCCCTCGTTGTTTGAGACTGAGAGTCCCTCGTTGTTTGAGACTGAGAGTCCCTCGTTGTTTGAGACTGAGAGTCCCTCGTTGTTTGACACTGAGAGTCCCTCGTTGTTTGAGACTGAGAGTCCCTCGTTGTTTGAGACTGAGAGTCCCTCGTTGTTTGAGACTGAGAGTCCCTCGTTGTTTGAGACTGAGAGTCCCTCGTTGTTTGACACTGAGAGTCCCTCGTTGATTGACACTGAGAGTCCCTCGTTGTTTGACACTGAGAGTCCCTCGTTGTTTGACACAGAGTCCCTCGGTGTTTGACACTGAGTCCCTCGTTGTTTGACACTGAGAGTCCCTCGTTGTTTGACACAGAGTCCCTCGTTGTTTGACACTGGGTCCCTCGTTGTTTGACACTGAGAGTCCCTCGTTGTTTGACACTGAGAGTCCCTCGTTGTTTGACACAGAGAGTCCCTCGTTGTTTGACACAGAGTCCCTCGTTGTTTGACACAGAGTCCCTCGTTGTTTGACACAGAGTCCCTCGTTGTTTGACACAGAGTCCCTCGTTGTTTGACACTGAGAGTCCCTCGTTGTTTGACACTGAGAGTCCCTCGTTGTTTGACACAGAGTCCCTCGTTGTTTGACACTGAGTCCCTCGTTGTTTGACACTGAGAGTCCCTCGTTGTTTGACACTGAGAGTCCCTCGTTGTTTGACACAGAGTCCCTCGTTGTTTGAGACTGAGAGTCCCTCGTTGTTTGACACTGAGTCCCTCGTTGTTTGACACTGAGAGTCCCTCGTTGTTTGACATAGAGTCCCTCGTTGTTTGACACTGAGAGCCCCTCATTGTTTGACACTGAGAGTCCCTCGTTGTTTGACACAGAGTCCCTCGTTGTTTGACACTGAGTCCCTCGTTGTTTGACACTGAGAGTCCCTCGTTGTTTGACACAGAGTCCCTTGTTGTTTGACACTGAGTCCCTCGTTGTTTGACACTGAGAGTCCCTCGTTGTTTGACACTGAGAGTCCCTCGTTGTTTGAGACTGAGAGTCCCTCGTTGTTTGACACAGAGTCCCTCGTTGTTTGAGACTGAGAGTCCCTCGTTGTTTGACACTGAGTCCCTCGTTGTTTGACACTGAGAGTCCCTCGTTGTTTGACACAGAGTCCCTCGTTGTTTGACACTGAGAGTCCCTCGTTGTTTGACACTGAGAGTCCCTTGTTGTTTGACACTGAGAGTTCCTCGTTGTTTGACACTGAGAGTCCCTCGTTGTTTGACACTGAGAGTCCCTCGTTGTTTGACACTGAGAGTCCCTCGTTGTTTGACACTGAGAGTCCCTCGTTGTTTGACACTGAGAGTCCCTCGTTGTTTGACACTGAGAGTCCCTCATTGTTTGACACTGAGAGTCCCTCGTTGTTTGAGACTGAGAGTCCCTCGTTGTTTGAGACTGAGAGTCCCTCGTTGTTTGAGACTGAGAGTCCCTTGTTGTTTGACACTGAGAGTCCCTCGTTGTTTCCACTGTTCCGACCAACAAATACAATTCTGAACCCCCGAAAACGTAGTGGTTTATATGTTCCATTCTGTTTCGTTTTTCAACCTCTAAAAATCATCATTTTTACAATTAGCTTGACATTACATGACTTCACCAATCATGCAGTGTGGATAGAACATCTTGCTATGAAGTGGGCTAGCTATAGCTCAGTGAGTTGTTTACATTCATGATGGACAGACCAGTATAGGGCACGAGATGTTTGGATTGAAGCTCTGAGCATCTTGTTCTGACCTGCATTATCTGAATTAGGTCTACAGAATGAAACCTAAAGAGAAGCGGATTCTATGGAGGAACTTTGAATGTTTTTGACCTTGTTGGCTAAACATTGGACCAGACAAGCTACAGCGGCTTGCGAAAGTTTTCACCCCCTTGGCATTTATCCTATTTTGTTGCCTTACAACCTAGAATAAAATAGATTTTGGGGGGGGGTTGTATCATTTGACATGCCTACCAACATGCCTACCACTTTGAAGATGCCATTTCTTTTTTATTGTGAAACAAACAAGAAATAAGACAAAAAAACAGAAAACTTGAGCGTGCGTAACTATTCAACCCCCAAAGTCAATACTTTGTAGAGACACCTTTTGCAGCAATTACAGCTGCAAGTCTCTTGGGGTATTTAGCGCCATCCATCATTCCTTCAATTCTGACAGTTTCCCAGTCCCTGCCGATGAAAAACATCCCCACAGCATGATGCTGCCACCACCATGCTTCACTGTGGGGATGGTGTTCTCGGGGTGATGGTAGGTGTTGGGTTTGCGCCACCAAAAAGCAACATTTTAGACTCACCTGACCAGAGTACCTTCTTCCATATGTTTGGGGAGTCTCCCATATGCCTTTTAACGAAAACCAAACGGGATTGCTTATTTTTTTTTTTAAGCAATGGCTTTTGTCTGGCCACTCTTCCGTAAAGCCCAGCTCTGTGGAGTGTACAGCTTAAAGTTGTCCTCTAGACAGATACTCCAATCTCAGCTATGGAGCTTTGCAGCTCCTTCAGGGTTATCTTTGGTCTCTTTGTTGCCTCTGATTAATGCCCTCCTTGCCTGGTCTGTGAGTTTTGGAGGGCGGCCCTCTCTTGGCAGGTTTGTTGTGGTGCCATATTCTTTCCATTTTTAATAATGGATTTAATGGTGCTCCGTGGGATGTTCAAAGTTTCTGATATTTTTCTCCACAACTTTGTCCCTGACCTGTTTGGAGAGCTCCTTGGTCTTCATGGTGCCGCTTGCTTAGTGGTGTTGCAGACTCTGGGCCTTTCAGAACAGGTGTATATATACTGAGATCATGTGACAGATCATGTGACACTTAGATTGCACACAGGTGGACTTTATTTAACTAATTATGTGACTTCTAAAGGTAATTGGTTTCACCAGATCTTATTTAGGGGCTTCATAGCAAAGGGGGTGAATACATATGCACGCACCACTTTTCTGTTTTATATCATAATTATTTTTTTTTAAACAAGTAATTTTTTTCATTTCACTTCACCAATTTGGTGACTATTTTGTGTATGTCCATTACATGATATCAAAATAAAAATTCATTTAAATTACAGGTTGTAATCCAACAAAATAGGAAAAACGCCAAAGGGGATGAATACTTTTGCAAGGCACTGTATGTAGCTAGCACGCTTGTGTGTGCAGAGTGGCATCAGAATTAAAAACAGATCTTACCTTTTTGTCGTTAATAAATCCAATGTGAAATGTGATAAATATAGTATCCCTAACTAGCATGGAAAAAGTTGATCCATTCTTCTCTGCAACATCAGTAGGCTACAAATATGCTTCAGAGGAGGAGGGGCAGGTAGCCTACACACTGGCAAAGACAGCTGGCAGGCAGACACTGGAATACGTTTTTGATTGACAGACACTTAGTTGTTGTGTTTTTTTGTGGGGCTGAAAAAAATTGCAAGGAATGTAAAACAACTTTAGCATGTTTTTTCTCGATTGTTTGGGTACACGAGCACGGCAGGTAGCCTAGTGGTTAGTGCATTGGGCCAGTAAGTGAAAGGTTCTTAGATGGAATCCCTGAGCTGACAAGGTAAAAATCTGTCATTTTTCCCCAGAATAAGGCAGTTAACCCACTGTTCCCTTTTAGGTCATCATTGTAAATTAACATTTGTTCTTAACTGACTTGCCTGGTTACATTTAAAAAAGTATTAACACGCAGCCCCAAACTGAAACATGTTAGCCAAACTGAAACATGTTAGCCAAACTGAAACATGTTAGCCAAACATGTTAGCCAGACTGAAACATGTTAGCCAAACTGAAACATGTTAGCATGTTAGCCAAACTGAAACATGTTAGCCAAACTGAAACATGTTAGCCAAACACGTTAGCCAGACTGAAAAATGTTAGCCAAACCGAAACATGTTAGCCAAACTGAAACATGTTAGCATGTTAGCCAAGCTGAAACATGTTAGCCAAACTGAAACAATGTTAGCCAAACTGAAACACGTTAGCCAAACTGAAACATGTTAGCCAAACTGAAACATGTTAGCCAAACTGAAACATGTTAGCCAAACTGAAACAATGTTAGCCAAACTGAAACATGTTAGCCAAACTGAAACATGTTAGCCAAATTGAAACATGTTAGCCAAACTGAAACATGTTAGCCAAACATGTTAGCCAAACTGAAACATGTTAGCCAAACATGTTAGCCAAACTGAAACATGTTAGCCAAACTGAAACAATGTTAGCCAAACTGAAACATGTTAGCCAAACTGAAACATGTTAGCCAAACTGAAACATGTTAGCCAAACTGAAACAATGTTAGCCAAACTGAAACAATGTTAGCCAAACTGAAACATGTTAGCCAAACTGAAACATGTTAGCCAAACTGAAACATGTTAGCCAAACTGAAACATGTTAGCCAAACTGAAACATGTTAGCCAAACATGTTAGCCAAACTGAAACATGTTAGCCAAACTGAAACATGTTAGCCAAACATGTTAGCCAAACTGAAACATGTTAGCCAAACTGAAACAATGTTAGCCAAACTGAAACAATGTTAGCCAAACTGAAACATGTTAGCCAAACTGAAACATGTTAGCCAAACTGAAACATTTTAGCCAAACATGTTAGCCAAACTGAAACATGTTAGCCAAACTGAAACAATGTTACCCAAACTGAAATCAATCAATCAATTTTATTTTATATAGCCCTTCGTACATCAGCTAATATCTCGAAGTGCTGTACAGAAACCCAGCCTAAAACCCCAAACAGCTAGTAATGCAGGTGTAGAAGCACGGTGGCTAGGAAAAACTCCCTAGAAAGGCCAAAACCTAGGAAGAAACCTAGAGAGGAACCAGGCTATGAGGGGTGGCCAGTCCTCTTCTGGCTGTGCCGGGTGGAGATTATAACAGAACTATGCCAAGATGTTCAAAAATGTTCATAAGTGACAAGCATGGTCAAATAATAATCATGAATAATTTTCAGTTGGCTTTTCATAGCTGATCATTAAGAGTTGAAAAACAACAGGTCTGGGACAGGTGGCGGTTCCATAACCGCAGGCAGAACAGCTGAAACTGGAATAGCAGCAAGGCCAGGCGGACTGGGGACAGCAAGGAGTCACCACGGCCGGTAGTCCCGACGTATGGTCCTAGGGCTCAGGTCCTCCGAGAGAAAGAAAGAGAGAAGGAGAAAATTAGAGAGAGCCAAGATTTTCAAAATGTTCATAAATGACAAGCATGGTCAAATAATAATCAGGAATAAATCTCAGTTGGCTTTTCATAGCCGATCATTAAGAGTTGAAAACAGCAGGTCTGGGACAGATAGGGGTTTCGTAACCGCAGGCAGAACAGTTGAAACTGGAATAGCAGCAAGGCCAGGCGGACTGGGGACAGCAAGGTGTCAGCATGCCCGGTAGTCCTGACGTATGGTCCTAGGGCTCAGGTTCTCAGAGAGAAAGAGAGAACGAGAGAATTAGAGAGAGCATACTTAAATTCACACAGGACACTGGATAAGACAGGAGAAGTACTCCAGGTATAACCAACTGACCCTAGCCCCCCGACACATAAACTACTGCAGCATAAATACTGGAGGCTGAGACAGGAGCGGTCAGGAGACACTGTGGCCCCATCCGAAGAAACCCCCGGACAGGGCCAAACAGGAAGGATATAACCCCACCCACTTTGCCAAAGCACAGCCCCCGCACCACTAGAGGGATATCCTCAACCACCAACTTACAATCCTGAGACAAGGCCGAGTATAGCCCACAAAGGTCTCCACCACAGCACAAACCAAGGGGGGGCGCCAACCCAGACAGGAAGATCACGTCAGTAACTCAACCCACTCAAGTGACGCACCCCTCCTAGGGACGGCATGAAAGAGCACCAGCAAGCCAGTGACTCAGCCCCTGTAACAGGGTTAGAGGCAGAGAATCCCAGTGGAGAGAGGGGAACCGGCCTGGCAGAGACAGCAAGGGCGGTTCGTTGCTCCAGAGCCTTTCCGTTCACCTTCACACTCCTGGGCCAGACTACACTCAATCATATGACCTACTGAAGAGATAAGTCTTCAGTAAAGACTTAAAGGTTGAGACCGAGTCTGCGTCTCTCACATGGGTAGGCAGACTGTTCCATAAAAATGGAGATCTATAGGAGAAAGCCCTGCCTCCCGCTGTTTGCTTAGAAATTCTAGGGACAATTAGGAGGCCTGCGTCTTGTGACCGTAGCGTACGTATTGGTATGTACGGCAGGACCAACTCGGAAAGATAGGTAGGAGCAAGCCCATGTAACGCTTTATAGGTTAACAGTAAAACCTTGAAATCAGCCCTTGCCTTAACAGGAAGCCAGTGTAGGGAAGCTAGCACTGGAGTAATATGATCAAATTTCTTGGTTCTAGTCAGGATTCTAGCAGCCGTATTTAGCACTAACTGAAGTTTATTTAGTGCTTTATCCGGGTAGCCGGAAAGTAGAGCATTGCAGTAGTCTAACCTAGAAGTAACAAATGCATGGATTAATTTTTCTGCATCATTTTTGGACAGAAAATTTCTGATTTTTGCAATGTTACGTAGATGGAAAAAAGCTGTCCTTGAAACAGTCTTGATATGTTCGTCAAAAGAGAGATCAGGGTCAAGAGTAACGCCGAGGTCCTTCACAGTTTTATTTGAGACGACTTTACAACCATCAAGATGAATTGTCAGATTTAACAGAAGATCTCTTTGTTTCTTGGGACCTAGAACAAGCATCTCTGTTTTGTCCGAGTTTAAAAGTAGAAAGTTTTCAGCCATCCACTTCCTTATGTCTGAAACACAGGCTTCTAGCGAGGGCAATTTTGGGGCTTCACCATGTTTCATTGAAATGTACAGCTGTGTGTCATCCGCATAGCAGTGAAAGTTAACATTATGTTTTCGAATAACATCCCCAAGAGGTAAAATATATAGTGAAAACAATAGTGGTCCTAAAACGGAACCTTGAGGAACACCGAAATGTACAGTTGATTTGTCAGAGGACAGACCATTCACAGAGACAAACTGATATCTTTCCGACAGGTAAGATCTAAACCAGGCCAGAACTTGTCCGTGTAGACCAATTTGGGTTTCCAGTCTCTCCAAAAGAATGTGGTGATCGATGGTGTCAAAGGCAGCACTAAGGTCTAGTAGCACGAGGACAGATGCAGAGCCTCGGTCTGACGCCATTAAAAGGTCATTTACCACCTTCACAAGTGCAGTCTCAGTGCTATGATGGGGTCTAAAACCAGACTGAAGCATTTCGTATACATTGTTTGTCTTCAGAAAGGCAGTGAGTTGCTGCGCAACAGCTTTTTCTAAAATTTTTGAGAGGAATGGAAGATTCGATATAGGCCGATAGTTTTTTATATTTTCCGGGTCAAGGTTTGGCTTTTTCAAGAGAGGCTTTATCACTGCCACTTTTAGTGAGTTTGGTACACATCCGGTGGATAGAGAGCTGTTTATTATGTTCAACATAGGAGGGCCAAGCACAGGAAGCAGCTCCTTCAGCAGTTTAGTAGGAATAGGATCCAGTATGCAGCTTGAAGGTTTAGAGGCCATGATTATTTTCATCATTGTGTCAAGAGATATAGTACTAAAACACTTAAGTGTCTCTCCCGATCCCAGGCCCTCGCAGAGCTGTGCAGATCCAGGACAGCTAAGCCCTGGAGGAATACGCAGATTCAAAGAGGAGTCCGTAATTTGCTTTCTAATGGTCATGATCTTTTCCTCAAAGAAGTTCATGAATTTATTACTGCTGAAGTGAAAGCCATCCTCTCTTGGGGAATGCTGCTTTTTAGTTAGCTTTGCAACAGTATCAAAAAGAAATTTTGGATTGTTCTTATTTTCCTCGATTAAGTTGGAAAAGTAGGATGATCGAGCAGCAGTGAGGGCTCTTCGGTACTGCACGGTACTGTCTTTCCAAGCTAGTCGGAAGACTTCCAGTTTGGTGTGGCGCCATTTCCGTTCCAATTTCCTGGAAGCTTGCTTCAAAGCTCGGGTATTTTCTGTATACCAGGGAGCTAGTTTCTTATGACAAATGTTTTTCGTTTTTAGGGGTGCAACTGCATCTAGGGTATTGCGCAAGGTTAAATTGAGTTCCTCAGTTAAGTGGTTAACTGATTTTTGTCCTCTGACGTCCTTGGGTAGGCAGAAGGAGTCTGGAAGGGCATCAAGGAATTTTTGTGTTGTCTGAGAATTTATAGCACGACTTTTGATGCTCCTTGGTTGGGGTCTGAGCAGATTATTTGTTGCGATTGCAAACGTAATAAAATGGTGGTCCGATAGTCCAGGATTATGTGGAAAAACATTAAGATCTACAACATTTATTCCATGGGACAAAACTAGGTCCAGAGTATGACTGTGGCAGTGAGTAGGTCCAGAGACATGTTGGACAAAACCCACTGAGTCGATGATGGCTCCGAAAGACTTTTGGAGTGGGTCTGTGGACTTCTCCATGTGAATATTAAAATCACCAAAAATTAGAATATGATCTGCTATGATTACAAGGTCCGATAGGAATTCAGGAAACTCAGAGAGGAACGCTGTATATGGCCCAGGAGGCCTGTAAACAGTAGCTATAAAAAGTGATTGAGTAGGCTGCATAGATTTCATGACTAGAAGCTCAAAAGACGAAAACGCCATTTTTTTTTTTGTAAATTGAAATTTGCTATCGTAAATGTTAGCAACACCTCCGCCTTTGCGGGATGCACGGGGGATATGGTCTCTAGTGTAACCAGGAGGTGAGGCCTCATTTAACACAGTAAATTCATCAGGCTTAAGCCATGTTTCAAACATGTTAGCCAAACTGAAACATGTTAGCCAAACTGAAACATGTTAGCCAAACTGAAACATGTTAGCCAAACATGTTAGCCAAACTGAAACATGTTAGCCAAACTGAAACAATGTTAGCCAAACTGAAACAATGTTAGCCAAACTGAAACATGTTAGCCAAACTGAAACATGTTAGCAAACTGAAACATTTTAGCCAAACATGTTAGCCAAACTGAAACATGTTAGCCAAACTGAAACAATGTTACCCAAACTGAAACATGTTAGCCAAACTGAAACATGTTAGCCAAACTGAAACATGTTAGCCAAACTGAAACATGTTAGCCAAACTGAAACATGTTAGCCAAACATGTTAGCCAAACTGAAACATGTTAGCCAAACTGAAACATGTTAGCCAAACATGTTAGCCAAACTGAAACATGTTAGCCAAACTGAAACAATGTTAGCCAAACTGAAACAATGTTAGCCAAACTGAAACATGTTAGCCAAACTGAAACATTTTAGCCAAACATGTTAGCCAAACTGAAACATGTTAGCCAAACTGAAACAATGTTACCCAAACTGAAACATGTTAGCCAAACTGAAACATGTTAGCCAAACTGAAACATGTTAGCCAAACTGAAACATGTTAGCCAAACTGAAACATGTTAGCCAAATTAAACATTTAATTTACAAAATGCATTAAGACTCTCAAAACATGAAATACAGTACATGACACAAAATCAACTACCTCATCAAAATATATAACTTGTTATCTAATGAAAAGTTATTTCACTCAAATGTTACACAATGTCATAATAAATACTAACTACACGTATACCGTCTTTAACACACTGAGTGGACAAAACATTAAGAACACCTGCTCTTTCCATGACATAGACTGACCAGGTAAATCCAGGTGAAAGCTATGACCACGTACTGATATCACTTGTTAAACCCACTTCATCAGTGTAAGGGGAGGAGACAGATTAAAGATAGATTTTTAAACTTTGAGACAATTGAGAGATGTATTGTGTATGTGTGTCACAGAGAAGGTGAATGGACATGAAAAAATATATAAGTACCTTTGAACGGGGTATGGTAGTAGGTGCCAGGCACACCAGTTTGTGTCAAGAACTGCAATGCTGCTGGGTTTATCTGAGGGCAAAAGGGCGGGGGGGGAAGCGCAACTCAATATTAGGAAGTTATTCCTGATGTTTGTTATACTCAGTGTATGTCTGTGCCGTTTGTTAATGCTAGAATTATAGTACGCACCATGAAAGGCAAGTAAACACATTATCACAACAAGGGCTCTATTCTTAGAGCTAAAATGATTTGACAAGAGATAACAAACGCAGAAAGAACGGCACTCAAGCCTCCTGATTGGCGAGGTGGTCTAAGGCACTGCATCGCACTGCTAGCTGTGCCACTAGAGATTCTGGGTTTGAGTCCAGGCTTTGTCTCAGCCGGCTGCGACCGGGAGACCCATGGGGCACCACATCATTGGCCCAGCGTCGTTAGGGGAGAGTTTGGCCGGCCGGGATGTCCTTGTCCCATCGAGCGCTAGCGACTCCTGTGGCGGGCCGGGCGCAATGCACGCTGACACGGTTGCCAGGTGCAAGGTGTTTCCTCCGACACATTGGTGCGGCTGGCTTCCGGGTTAAGTGGGAATTTTGTCAAGAAGCAGTGCGGCTTGGTTGGGTTGTGTTTCGGGGGACGCACGGCTCTTGACCTTCGTCTCTCCCGAGTCCGTAAAAGATTTGCAGCGATCAGACAAGACTGTAACTACCAATTGGATACCACAAAATTGGGGTAAAAAAAAAAGTTTTAAAAAGTTAGAATATCACTCAAGAGCATGAATATCCAGAAACAAAAAGCTGTTTTTGACCTTTCTTCCATTTTAACTGAGAGCTGAACTATAATCCTCTATGGGCCCCTCTACCAACTATCTTCCTCTATGGGCCCCTCTACCAACTATCTTCCTCTATGGGCCCCTCTACCAACTATCTTCCTCTATGGGCCCCTCTACCAACTATCTTCCTCTATGGCCCTTCTACCAACTATCTTCCTCTATGGGCCCCTCTACCACCAACTATCTTCCTCTATGGGCCCCTCTACCAACTATCTTCCTCTATGGCCCCTCTACCAACTATCTTCCTCTATGGGCCCCTCTACCAACTATCTTCCTCTATGGGCCCCTCTACCAACTATCTTCCTCTATGGGCCCCTTTACCAACTATCTTCCTCTATGGGCCCTCTACCAACTATCTTCCTCTATGGCCCCTCTACCAACTATCTACCTCTATGGGCCCCTCTACCAACTATAATCCTCTATGGGCCCCTCTACCAACTATCTTCCTCTATGGCCCTTCTACCAACTATCTTCCTCTATGGGCCCCTCTACCACCAACTATCTTCCTCTATGGCCCCTCTACCAACTATCTTCCTCTATGGCCCCTCTACCAACTATCTTCCTCTATGGCCCCTCTACCAACTATCTTCCTCTATGGGCCCCTCTACCAACTATCTTCCTCTATGGGCCCCTCTACCAACTATCTTCCTCTATGGGCCCCTCTACCAACTATCTGCCTCTATGGGCCCCTCTACCAACTATCTTCCTCTATGGCCCCTCTACCAACTATCTTCCTCTATGGCCCCTCTACCAACTATCTTCCTCTATGGGCCCCTCTACCAACTATCTTCCTCTATGGGCCCCTCTACCAACTATCTTCCTCTATGGGCCCCTCTACCAACTATCTTCCTCTATGGGCCCCTCTACCAACTATCTTCCTCTATGGGCCCCTCTACCAACTATCTTCCTCTATGGTCCCCTCTACCAACTATCATCCTCTATGGGCCCCTCTACCAAATATCTTCCTCTATGGCCCCTCTACCAACTATAAGCCTCTATGGGCCCCTCTACCAACTATCTTCCTCTATGGCCCCTCTACCAACTATAAGCCTCTATGGGCCTCTCTACCAACTATCTTCCTCTATGGGCCCTCTACCAACTATCATCCTCTATGGCCCCTCTACCAACTATCTGCCTCTATGGGCCCCTCTACCAACTATTTTCCTCTATGGGCCCCTCTACCAACTATCTTCCTCTATGGGCCCCTCTACCAACTATCTTCCTCTATGGGCCCCTCTACCAACTATCTGCCTCTATGGGCCCTCTACCAACTATCATCCTCTATGGCCCCTCTACCAACTATCATCCTCTATGGGCCCCTCTACCAACTATCTTCCTTTATGGGCCCCTCTACCAACTATCATCCTCTATGGGCCCCTCTACCAACTATCTTCCTCTATGGGCCCCTCTACCAACTATCTTCCTCTATGGGCCCCTCTACCAACTATCTTCCTCTATGGGCCCCTCTACCAACTATCTTCCTCTATGGGCCCCTCTACCAACTATCTTCCTCTATGGGCCCCTCTACCTCTCCTTTGTCCTTGCCATCGGCCTCTTACTTGGTCCATTCATGCAAATAGCAACTCAGAGGTGACCTCTTTTATGCCCTGAATAAGGACTGATTGCTGACTGAACAATTGTGCAAAGAAGTTTTGCACACGTGCAGTAGAGGTTCACATTCATGGGAGTAATTTGTATCAGCTGTGATCAAATGTTTTAATTTTCGTTGTCATGATTTACTCAACTGAGTTTTGCATGTTTTGTGGAGAGTTGTGTTTACTGTTTTGCAAAAATGTGCTTAGCATTTGCATTATGTATGAAGGCAGTGAGAAATGACTTACAGTTTAGAAAACGTACAATTATTTACAGTTCAGAATACTGAAATGACACATTTTAGTATACTGAAATGACTTACAGTTTAGAATACTGAAATTACTTACAGTTCAGAATGCTGAAATGACTTACAGTTTAGAATACTGAAATGACTCACAGTTCAGAATACTGAAATGACTTACAGTTCAGAATACTGAAATGACTTACAGTTCAGAATGCTGAAATGACTTACAGTTCAGAATGCTGAAATGACTTACAGTTTAGAATACTGAAATGACTCACAGTTCAGAATACTGAAATGACTTACAGTTCAGAATGCTGAAATGACACAGTTTAGAATACTGAAATGACTTACAGTTCAGAATACTGTTGTGCTATTGTACTATATATTTACATATATTTTTTTACAGCAATTGTAGGGATCCTAATTAAATAGTAAAATCAACATTTTGCAATGGCCATCTCTTTTTTTCTCTTCATGTATTGAAGCTAGCTACCATTCTCTTCATGTATTGAAGCTAGCTACCATTCTCTTCATGTATTGAGGCTAGCTACCATTCTCTTCATGTATTGAGGCTAGCTACCATTCTCTTCATGTATTGAAGCTAGCTACCATCCTCTTCATATATTGAGGCTAGCTAACATCCTCTTAATGTATTGAGGCTAGCTACCATTCTCTTCATGTATTGAGGCTAGCTAACATGACATTTTATGAATTACTTGGTGACAAATGTATTTGTTCACAAAAAAAAACATCTCTCCAGCACTCATGAAGATTTCTGAGGAGTTGATCCATGGTGCTGTGACTGCTGGAGTGAAAATACAATTACCTAAAGTAGTGTAGACGCCTCATCCCAGATTCATGGCCCGGCCATTTGTTACAAGTACACTTATGGTTTTAACGAGACACAGTGGAGTTGACATCATTCGGAAATGCTAATCAAATATGTATAGTCTGCACTTAAAACTCTGCTCATGAAAATGAATGGGAATACTTAATGGTGGGTTATAATGGCATGTCCCTCTGTCAGAGTATTCATAGCAAGCTGTCTATAAACTGGCCAACCTACCACTTTGTCCTCCATCTCCTCAGAAAACAATGATATTAAACTAATGTTCTTTTATATACAGCTGCTGAAGAATGTAATAGTTAACCCACGTACTTGTACATCTTCATTGTTGGTGAGTCCGCACACACGCACGCACGCACGCACGCACGCACGCACGCACGCACGCACGCACGCACGCACGCACGCACGCACGCACGCACGCACGCACGCACGCACGCACGCACGCACGCACGCACGCACGCACGCACGCACGCACACACACACACACACACACACACACACACACACACACACACACACACACACACACACACACACACACACACACACACACACACACACACACACACAATTATAAGCCAACACAATGGAAGCTCAATTCACTTTGAAAATGTACTGTCACGATAACTCCCTATACCACTGTCTATCAGGTACTGTCATGATAACTCCCTATACCACTGTCTATCCAGGTACTGTCACGATAACTCCCTATACCACTGTCTATCCAGGTACTGTCATGATAACTCCCTATACCACTGTCTATCCAGGTACTGTTATGATAACTCCCTATACCACTGTCTATCCAGGTACTGTCACGATAACTCCCTATACCACTGTCTATCCAGGTACTGTCACGATAACTCCCTATACCACTGTCTATCAGGTACTGTCATGATAACTCCCTATACCACTGTCTATCAGGTACTGTCACGATAACTCCCTATACCACTGTCTATCCAGGTACTGTCACGATAACTCCCTATACCACTGTCTATCCAGGTACTGTCACGATAACTCACCATGCCACTGTCTATCCAGGTACTGTCATGATAACTCCCTATACCGCTGTCTATCCAGGTACTGTCACGATAACTCCCTATACCGCTGTCTATCCATGTGCTTGGGAGTTTTTCCTAGCCACCGTGGTTCTACATCTGCATGGCTTGCTGTTTGGGGTTTTAGGCTGGGTTTCTGTTATCTTCTGATGTATAAAGGGCTTAATGAATACATTTATTTTGAACTCACTATACCACTGTCTGTTCTGCCATATCCTTGGTGAGCTCTCTGTCATTTTCTTTTCATCACCCTGTCAAAATCTACCCTGGAAATATTTTCCAAAGTGGAAATCTGCCATTTAGACTCAGAAATACCCCAAGACACGCTAAACTCTCAACGTTACCAATAACAGGGAGGTTAGCATGTTTTGGAGGTATTGATTCATTCAGAATTATCCGCAATCATGGCACCATCTACATTAATGTAGAAGTGTTAAGAAACATATTATATTCTTATTTACAATAAAAGTGACTCCAAAATGACACAAAACATTATTTACCAGTCATTTCTATTTGGCACAAAATATTCTCAAACAACCAAAACTAACTGCAAATGCATCCACCAAGTTTGATGCAGCAATTGCGTGCTAGGAATATGGGACTAGGGCTGTTGTGGTGCCCGTATTACCGCCACACCGGTGGTCCCAAGTCATGAAGGCAGTCAAATTCAAAATTACCATTTAGTCACGGTAATTAGGCTTCTCCAAGCTCTAATGCTGATGGTGATTAGTAGCTTACTAAACTTGCTAACTGCCTGGTACTCTGCACTCTATTGTCCCTCTAATTACTCTGACATCAATGCAGATATATTGGCAAATCTAATCAAACACTTCATGAGAACCCATGAGCTCATGTTACGCAGCATTTCTAAAGGCTATGTAATTGCGTAAGAAAACGGAGTGATGGCCTCTGTTAAAAAGAGGAGGAACCCATCAGCTCTCTATAGGCTATGCCTGTTATATTTATTTATCAACTTTCTTAATATTAAGCACATTGCTTCTCTTTACAACAGGAGTATAGCCTAACAAGGGAAAAGCGTCCTCTATTCACTATTTAAGTGCATAGATTGGATATATTTTTTCCGCTGCCCGTGTTTGGAGATAACGGTCCATTCTAAATCAAAATAATTCCATACATATATTATTTAGTATATGTAAAGACAATATTAAATCAAGAATAGTGTGATGGGTGACAATATTAGCTTATCACTGAATGATGCCCGTTAGAAGAAACTGCCTTTTTGCGACTTTTTCTAATCATAGTATCACACCTCATGTAGCCTAGCCCATAGGCCTATATGTTTTAATAAGGTTAGTATCACACCTCATGCAGCCTAGCCCATAGGCCTATATGTTTTAATAAGGTTAGTATCACACCTCATGTAGCCTAGCCCATAGTCCTATATGTTTTAATAAGGTTAGTATCACACCTCATGTAGCCTAGCCCATAGACCTATATGTTTTGATACGTTTTGTATCACAACTAAAGTGGCCAAATAACTTCTTAAAATGAAGCACATTAATCCACTTTACAACGAGTGTAGAGCCTAACTGTCATACATAGGCTCCGCCTGAGTTTCAAGTTTGGGGAAGATCATTTTCACCATAAAAATGCTCCTTTATAATAAATAATGACATGCATAATTGCATTTGTGGTCACTTGCTAATTTGTGTTTTCCTGCTAATGGAAGAATTTCGCTTGTAGCTTTCTGCCGTGCTGCGCTTATAATGTGAAGACATAGTCTAATAGAGTATCAACATAAACGTTCTGATCTGTTGCGTCAGTCTCATTGCTTAAAACATGTATTTGATGCTAGTGGTTGTATTCATTTGGGATTTATCAGATCAATAAAATGTTCAATGAAATGTATTTATAAAGCTCTTTTTTACATCAACCAATGTCACAAAGTGCTATACAGAAACCCAGCCTAAAACCCCAAACAGCAAGCAATGCAGATGTAGAAGCACGGTGGCTAGGGAAAACTCCCTAGAAAGGCAGGAACCGAGGAAGAAACCTAGAGAGGAACTAGGCTCTGAGGGGTGGCCAGTCCTCTTCTGGCTGTGCCGGGTGGAGATTATAACAGTACATGGCCAAGATATTCAAATGTTCATAGATGACCAGCAGGGTCAAATAATAATAATCACAGTGGTTGTAGAGGGTGCAACAGAGGGTTCAACAGGTCAACACCCCAGGAGAAAATGTCAGTTGGCTTTTCATAGCAGGGCATTTACAGTTCGAGACAGCTTGTGCGGTAGAGAGAGAGAGTCGATAACAGCAGGTCTGAGACAAGGTAGGGTTCCATAGCCGCAGGCAGAACAGTTGAAACTGGATCAGCAGCACAACCAGGTGGACTGGGGACAGCCAGGAGTCATCAGGCCATGTAGTCCTAACGCATGGTCCCAGCGCTCAGGTCCTACGAGAGGGGAGGGAGAGAGAGAGAGAACATACTTAAATTCACACAGGACACTGGATAAGAAAGGAGAAATACTCCAGATATAACAAACTGACCCTAGCCCCCCGACACATAAACTACTGCAGCATAGATACTGGAGGCTGAGACAGGAGGGGTCGGGAGACACTGTGGCTCCTTCCGACAAGAAGGGAATTATAATTATAATATTCATCCCAAGGGCACACCGGCCACTGACTGCAAAAGGCATGTTTTTTTTTGTCGGCATTACGGCCAAACAAAGGGGATGCCGCCGGGAAATTCGAGCCATTATCAAGTGCTTGTCAATTTGTGATTGAGAGACTGATGAAGTGTTTACAGCCTGCACAAAAAAACAAAGCAGAGCTCTTGCCTTTCATGCAACTTTTTTCAAATCATCATTAGAGTCACATCATGCAGCCATACAATGTATTAAAAATCAAAACATACAACGTTTGTAGAACAACTAAAGTTACATTAATAACTCTAAATGAAGCATATAGGAGTATCAGTTTCTTTGTTGTCATTTGGAGAAAATATCCTTTAAAAGAAAAATCAGCTATGTTCAAATATATTTTTCAAACTATAAAATAATATAAAATAATGCCACGGAATTCAAAGGAAATCTTGTCTGCTAAATGAACTAGTGTAGCCCACAGCAATATGGCATATCCAGAACAGGAAATAACATAAGGACAACTCAGAGTGTGCTATTCTGTTTTTCTGAAATAGACTACATTTTCTTCATTCAGCCCGCTGCTAGCTGTCTAGAGCATATTGGACTGTTAGCTGTATAGATCCATCGGCCAATCTTTTGGGCTACTATACCTATTTTGCCAATTGGACTTGGACCCCTCTGCTACTCGGAACCCTACTAATCCATCACGACTGGTCGATCGACGTCACCGCACGCTGAGGCCAAAACAGACTTTCCTCCATCGAGACATCCCTCTAAGGCCCCTCTGCTAGCTTGCTAGCCCCGGCCTGCTAGCTTGCTAGCCCCGGTCTGCTAGCTGTCTGAATCGCCGTGTCTCCAGCCAGCCCAACCACTCACTGGACCCTATTGATCACCCGGCTACGCATGCTTCTCCCTGATATCAATATGCCTTGTCCATTACTGTCCTGGTTAGTGATTACTGTCTTATTTCACTGTAGAGCCTCTAGCCCTGCTCAATATGCCTTAACCAACCATGTTGTTCCACCTCCCACATATGCGGTGACATTCCCTGGTTTAAACGTCTCTAGAGACTATATCTCTCTCATCATTACTCAATGCCTAGGTTTACCTCCAATGTACTCTCTTCCTACCATACCTCTGTCTGTACATTATGCCTTGAATCTATTCTCACGCCCAGAAATCTGCTCCTTTTACTCTCTGCTCTGAACGCACTAAACGACCAGTCCTGATAGCCTTTAGCCGTACCCTACTCCTCCCCTGTTCCTCTGGTGATGTAGAGGTTAATCCAGGTCCTGCAGTGCCATGGCCAGACGAAAAGTCAAAAAGTTCCATTACAGTTCGTAGAAACATGTCAAACGATGTATAGAATATATCTTTAGGATGTTTTAAACATAAATCTTCAATAATGTTTCAACCGGAGAATTCCTTTGTCTTTAGAAAGGAAAAGGAACGCAGTGCGAGCGTTATCAGCTCATGGCAATCTGCCAGACCTCTTAGTCAATCAGCTCCTATTCTCTCCCCTTCACAGTAGAAGCCTGAAACAAGGTTCTAAAGACTGTTGACATCTAGTGGAAGCCTTAGGAAGTGCAATATGACCCCATAGGCACTGTATATTGGATAGGCAAAGACTTGAAAACCTACAAAACTCAGATTTCCCATTTCCTAGTTGGCTTTTTCTCAGGTTTTTGCCTGTCATATGAGTTATGTTAAACTAACAGACATCAATAAAACAGGTTTTGGAAACGTCAGAGTGTTTTCTATCCAAATCTACTAATACTATGCATATCTTAGCTTCTGGGCCTGAGCAGCAGGCAGTTTACTCTGGGCACCTTTTTCATCCAAGCTACTCAATACTGCCCCCAGCCATAAGAAGTTAAATAAAGGTGAAATAAATAAAAATTAAATAAAATGTCATGTTTCTTAAGACCTGTCTAAAATAAATAATGGATGTATTGTGAAGGTGTAGGCTCTTACGTTATTGTGATGGTGTAGAATATATTACATGGATTTATTCAACTTTTTAAAATGTAGATGTTCCAAAAAGTCTGCATCAGTGGCTTGTAGGCTATGTGAGGAAGCTAGGAGCCTTTTCCGTTCAGCCAATGAAATGAAAGATTAATGTTTTGCGTTTAAGAAGCATAAATCTTTAATACCTTTACAGGATCGCTGGGTCCCCAGCGGGACAGTTGAGCTAACGTAAGCTAATGCGATTATCATGAGGTTGTAAGTAACAGGAAATTCTCCCATAGACATATCTGATATTGGCAGACAGCTTTAGGTCTTGTTAATCTAACTGTACTGTCCAATTTACAGTAGCTATTACTGTGAAATAATACCATGCTAATGTTTGAGGAGAGTGCACATTTATGAACTTGAAAATACATTAATAAACCAGTTAGGCACATTTGGGCAGTCTTGATACAACATTTTGAACAGAAATGCAATGGTTCATTGGATCGTTCTAAAACTTTGCACATGCACTGCTGCCATCTAGTGGCCAAAATCTAAATTGCGCCTGGGCTGGAATAATACATTATGGCCTTTCTCTTAAAAATACAAAAGAAAAATACAAAAAATGCATGTTTTTTTCTTTGTATTATCTTTTACCAAGTCTAACGTGTTATTCTTTCCTACATTAATTTCACATTTCCACAAACGTCAAAGCGTTTCCTTTCAAATGTTATCAAGAATATGCATATCCTTGCTTCAGGGCCTGAGCTACAGGCAGTTAGATTTGGGTATGTCATTTTACGCGAAAATTGAATAAAAGGGTCTAATCCTTAATTAAACTGTCCTGGAGAGCCAGACCATGGATGAAGATAAATATCTATTCCAAGGATCTTGCAGACTCTCTTCTCGGTAATGCTTTACTTGGATTGTCCATCTCTAGATGCTCAACAGTAACCTCAGTCGAGCAGTGCATTTCAAAAACAGAGATTCAACTACAAAGACCAGGGAGGTTTTTCAATGCTTCGCAAAGACGGGCACCTATTGGTAGATGACAGACAACGAATATCCCTTTCATTATGGTGAAATTATTAATTACACTTTGGATGGTGTTTTTTCGATACACCCAGTTCCTACAAAGATACAGGTATCTTTCCTAACTCAGTTACCGGAGAGGAAGGAAACCGCTGAGGGATTTCATCATGAGGCCAATAGTGACGTTAAAGCAGTTACGGAGTTTAATGGTTGTGATAGGAGAAAACTGAGGATGGATCAACAACATTGTAGTTACTCCACAATACTAACCTAAATGACAGAGTGTAAAGAAGGAAGCCTGTGCAAAACATATTCCAAAACGTGCATCCTGTTTGCAACAAGGCACTATAGCAATACTACAAAACAATGTGGCAACGAAGTGTTGTTAGATTTGCCCCAAACATACAACACATTACTGAGTACCACTCTCCATATTGTCAAGCATAGTGGTGTCTGCATCATGTTTTGGCTAACTGTTAAGGACCGGGGAGTTTTTAAAACATTTAAAAATGATCGGAATGGTGTTTAGCACAGACAAAATCCTAGAGGAAAATCTGTTTACGTCTGCTTTCCACCTGACACTGGGAGATGGATTGACTTTTCAGCAGGACACCAACGTCAAACACAAGGCTAAAATCTACAGTGGAGTTGCTCACCAAGAAGATAGTGAATGCTCCCGAGTGGCTGAGTTATAGTTTTGACTTAAATCTACTTGACATTCTATGGTAAGACCTGAAAATGATTGTCTAGCAATGATCAACAAACAATTTGACAGACCTTGAAGAATTTTTTTAAAATAATATTGGGAAAATCTTGCACAATCCAGGTGTGGAAAACTCTTAGAAACTTACCCAGAAAGAGTCACAGCTGTAATTGTTGTCCAAGGTGCTTCTAAAGAGTATTGACTCAGGGGTGTAAATACTTATGTAAATTAGATCTCTGTATTTCGTCTTTAATACATCTGGAAACATTTCTTAAACCTGATTTCACTTTGTCATTATGGGGAATTGTGTGTAAAAATCTATTTAATCCATTTAGAATCCAAGACTACAACACAACAACATGTGGAATAAGTCAAGGGGTATGAAGACTTTCTGAAGGCCGTGTAGATATAGATATAGATAGTGTAGATATAGATAGTGTACATATAGATAGTGTAGATATAGATAGTGTAGATATAGATAGTGTAGATATAGATAGTGTAGATATAGATAGTGTAGATATAGATAGTGTAGATATAGATAGTGTAGATATAGATAGTGTAGATATAGATATAGATAGTGTAGATATAGATAGTGTAGATATAGATAGTGTAGATATAGATAGTGTAGATATAGATAGTGTAGATATAGATAGTGTAGATATAGATATAGATAGTGTAGATATAGATAGTGTAGATATAGATAGTGTAGATATAGATAGTGTAGATATAGATAGTGTAGATATAGATAGTGTAGATATAGATATAGATAGTGTAGATATAGATAGTGTAGATATAGATAGTGTAGATATAGATAGTGTAGATATAGATAGTGTAGATATAGATAGTGTAGATATAGATAGTGTAGATATAGATAGTGTAGATATAACAAGTCAAGGGGTATGAAGACTTTCTGAAGGCCGTGTAACTATCTACAGCAGTCTAGGTTTGGTCTTATCCACTTCTTGGGTTCCCGAGTGGCACAGCGGTCTAAAGCACTGCACCTCAGTGCTAGAGGCGTCACTACAGACCCTGGTTCGATTCCAGGCTGTAACACAACAAAATGTGGAATAAGTCAAAGGGTATGAATTCTTTCTGAAGGCTCTGATCTAAACATAAACACTTTGAGGACAGCCTCATGACGACACGTTTTTGTGACCGCTGGTTCTCGTGGAATTGATTTTACATATAATAATCACGTATAATGGTAGTAATATCTATTTAATGAGATAACAAAAATGTTCCATCATACAACGCCCCATTTGTCAAGTTATTGAAAACCTGCGGTGCAATGGGCAGTCAGGTGCAATTTGGTAGGTGTACGTTGCAAACAGTACAAACCCCTCTTTTCATTCGCTTCCCTTCCCAGTGTGTCTGTGTCTGTGTGTGTGTGTGTGTGTGTGTGTGTGTGTGTGTGTGTGTGTGTGTGTGTGTGTGTGTGTGTGTGTGTGTGTGTGTGTGTGTGTGTGTGTGTGTGTGTGTGTGTGTGTGTGTGTGTGTGTGTGTGTGTGTGTGCATACGAGGTCTCCTTTAGAATAGCTATAACATGCTCAGCTGAACGTAAATGTACTTAGGCCATGATAAGCAGCGGTCACGGGCCATTTATTTCATACAGCAGAAAATCCAATCTACATTTAAATCCGACAAAGTAGCAAGCAGTAATCCGACCGGGAATGTGTGCTTAATTGAACAACAGACAGCATCTGCTTGCCGAGATATCTCAAGACACATATTTACATTTTGTTATCCCTTGCCTGGAGTTATAGAATTAATAGAGAAAGTTAAGTTCCTTCCCACCGCGGGCAATAAAGGAATTAAATATCACGGCTTTACAGCGGAGCTCCTAATGTAATCAAGCAACTCCTGGAAAACTAGTGACATTATGTCAAGACAGGACAACCTGACACTGAGAGAACATTATTCTATTTTACATGATGTCAAAATGTCGTTAATGTGTTTAATACTTACTTCTAAGAAACATCTAGCTCAGTTAGTAGAACGTGGCTCCAGGTCCTCTGTAGTTCAGTTAGTAGAACATGGTCCTCTGTAGTTCAGTTAGTAGAACATGGTCCTCTGTAGTTCAGTTAGTAGAGCATGGTCCTCTGTAGATCAGTTAGTAGAACATGGTCCTCTGTAGATCAGTTAGTAGAACATGGTCCTCTGTAGTTCAGTTAGTAGAACATGGTCCTCTGTAGTTCAGTTAGTAGAACATGGTCCTCTGTAGTTCAGTTAGTAGAACATGGTCCTCTGTAGTTCAGTTAGTAGAACATGGTCCTCTGTAGTTCAGTTAGTAGAACATGGTCCTCTGTAGTGCAGTTAGTAGAACATGGTCCTCTGTAGTTCAGTTAGTAGAACATGGTCCTCTGTAATTCAGTTAGTAGAACATGGTCCTCTGTAGTTCAGTTAGTAGAACATGGTCCTCTGTAATTCAGTTAGTAGAACATGGTCCTCTGTAGTTCAGTTAGTAGAACATGGTCCTCTGTAGTTCAGTTAGTAGAACATGGTCCTCTGTAGTTCAGTTAGTAGAACATGGTCCTCTGTAGTTCAGTTAGTAGAGCATGGTCCTCTGTAGATCAGTTAGTAGAGCATGGTCCTCTGTAGATCAGTTAGTAGAACATGGTCCTCTGTAGTTCAGTTAGTAGAACATGGTCCTCTGTAGTTCAGTTAGTAGGACATGGTCCTCTGTAGTTCAGTTAGTAGAACATGGTCCTCTGTAGTTCAGTTAGTAGAACATGGTCCTCTGTAGTTCAGTTAGTAGAACATGGTCCTCTGTAGTTCAGTTAGTAGAACATGGTCCTCTGTAGTTCAGTTAGCAAAGCACTGTGCTTGCCATGCCAGGATAGTGTGTTTGATTCCCTGGACTAGCCTTAAGTAAAACATATATACACACATGACTTCAAGACCCTTTGGATGTAATTATCTGTTTAGCAGCAGGTAGGTCCTCGCTTTGGTATTTTGGCTCAGTAACCGAAAGGCCGCTAGATCGAATCTAAGATATGTTTTGTGTATTTTCCCAAGCTAATACAATGGCTTAACTATACTTTGTCTTCATTAACTTATAACAGTATTTATCCAAATGCAAAATTTTACCTTCCCACACTAATTCAAAATGAAATCATTATTACTCTCTCTCTCTCTTTCTTAGTTATCCTGAATCACTACCAGTAAGTCTATTAGTTCTTACATGTTCTCTTTTAGACCAGTACTGTTTAAAACCCCATGTGTCTTTCGAGCCAGACGTCATACAAATAGAAGTATAAGCTTTGTGACGCAACAGGCCTAACATCCCAGTGGCGCGGTTGGATGTTGAATGTGAATCGCTAAAAAACAGCCTTATATGTCCGTTTAGCCAGACAGGGATTCTTGGCCTTTAATACTTTAGTTCCTAGGCTCTCCTGAAAATGAGCCTTTCAGCCACATGACTTAAACCCCAATCGGTTATGTTGCGGTTCTCTCCAGCTCAACGGGCTCCTGTCGAGGGGAGGGGGGGCGGAATGAGAGAGCTCCTGTCGAGGGGAGAGGGGGGGCGGAATGAGAGAGCTCCTGTCGAGGGGAGAGGGGGGGGCGGAATGAGAGAGCTCCTGTCGAGGGGAGAGGGGGGGCGGAATGAGAGAGCTCCTGTCGAGGGGAGAGGGGGGGCGGAATGAGAGAGCTCCTGTCGAGGGGAGAGGGGGGGCGGAATGAGAGAGCTCCTGTCGAGGGGAGAGGGGGGGGGGGAATGAGGGAGCTCCTGTCGAGGGGAGAGGGGGGAGCGGAATGAGAGAGCTCCTGTCGAGGGGAGAGGGGGGGCGGAATGAGAGAGCTCCTGTCGAGGGGAGAGGGGGGGCGGAATGAGAGAGCTCCTGTCGAGGGGAGAGGGGGGGCGGAATGAGAGAGCTCCTGTCGAGGGGAGAGGGGGGGGCGGAATGAGAGAGCTCCTGTCGAGGGGAGAGGGGGGGCGGAATGAGAGAGCTCCTGTCGAGGGGAGAGGGGGGGGTGACACCGGCTGTTAAAAGTACCTGAAAATGCACACCTCTGAGAAAGGGTTTAGTGGGAACAAATTTTGCTGATTAAGACTTGTGTTGAGTAAGCCTTTTCACCGTCCAGGGAGGTTGGAAGGAAGGAAGGAAGGAAGGAAGGAAGGGAGAGAGAGAGAGAGAGAGAGAGAGAGAGAGAGAGAGAGAGAGAGAGAGAGAGAGAGAGAGAGAGAGAGAGAGAGAGAGAGAGAGAGAGAGAGAGAGAGAGAGAGAGAGAGAGAGAGAGAGAGAGAGAGAGAGAGAGAGAGAGAGAGAGAGAGAGAGAGAGAGAGAGACTTTTTTGACTTTTTGTCTTTCTTTATTGAAACATTCTCATTTCATTTAACACTCACCCCCCCCTAAAAATAAAAAAAACAAAAATATATCCTGTACTGCATACATGTACCATACTCACCTTTCCATCTACCACATGATACAAACCAACATCACCATACACAAAAACAATACCCTCTCCTACAACCGTATATCCAAAACATCTTCCCCAGCAATACAGACAGCCCCCCCAACACACCATATCTCCTCAAACATCTCCACACATTTGATCAGTTTATAGAACTCAAACTCAACCCTAAGGCGCGCAGAGACCATCCCATTAAACAATAGTAAAGGGTCTGTTATCCCCCCACCTTTGACCCTGTTTCTCCTTGTTAGCCAAATAGCTAATTTTGCCTGAGCAAACAGAAAATTCAACAAAACACATTTTTCTTTCTCCTTACTCGAATACCTGTATCCCATTATAAACATCCCAACAGCAAAAACCACCCCCAACCTCTCACACAGACATTCCAACAGAGACATTAATGGCATTAACCTGGTGCACACAGAAAACACATGAATCACAGTTTCATTCATTTGACAGAAAGGACACCCCTGCCCAATTCCCGGATCAACACGTGCCAACCAGCTGTTAGTGGCCAGGGCTCCATGAAGAACCCTCCACTGGAGGTCCCCTGACCTCTTTGGTACTGGGGGTTTGTAGAGCGCCCTCCATCTAAAACCCACCATACTCTCCGCCCCACATACCCCCTGCCACTGATGTGCCTTCACTCCTGTTAGACTTCTAATGTTCCTAACCTTAACGCAGAGGTTGTAGAGAGCTTTACCTCCCACCCCCTCAAATTCCCCCAGGCTCGGAGTGTTAAAATCTAACAAGTCCTCCAGACCCCCTTGCCAGTCTCCAGTCTCTGCCGTCACCTGCAGTGGCGGAAACATTGGTGGCCCCTCTCCCTTTGGCCTCTCAAACACCCCCCTTACCTGCTCAGACAGTGCCTCCTGGACCTCCTCCAGGAATCTCTCCAACAGTCTAAGAGACGTTATTCCTGTTTGTTGCGCCAAGACCTCCGGGGTTTTCCACCCCTCCTCTCCCAGCAGTCTCAGGTCACCTAGCCTTCGTAAACCCCCTGCCATCAGTTGCCTCTGCAGGGTGGCAGACTGAACCGATCTCAAAGGGATGGCTGGGTTGTGGAAAATAGGCTCCTCCCACATCCACTGCCCAGGCTCCACACCCCCTTCTCGTATGGGCCTTAGCAGCTGCCAGGCCCTCAGCACCGCAGAGTAAAACTCTGAGAGACCTGCTGTACTCAGCCTCTCCAGCTTCATGAGGAACAGCTGCCGGTCCAACCCTAATCCACCAGCTCTCCTCAGCAGTGCGCATGCTGGTTCCCTCCAGCCAACATCGGTATGATACAGCAGTCTCTGTACCGCCTTTAGCCGGAAAGCAGCCATCCTGCTCTCCAGTTCCACCAGGCCCTGTCCTCCTTCGTGGACGGTCATGTACAACACTGCTGCCTTCAGCCAGTGATGTCCCGACCAAAAGAAATCCACCAGCTTGCGTTGCAGGTCTGCAAGCAGACCGGCGGGGGGGTTGAGGACAGCCAGTTTATGCCACAAGGAAGATGCCACCAGGTTGTTAATTATCAGCACCCTCCCTCTATATGACACTTGGGATAGGAGCCACCTCCACCTGGCCAGTCTTGACACCACTGCCTGTGACAGCCCCTCCCAGTTCTTCCTGACCCACCTCTCCGAGCCCAGGTACACCCCCAACACTTTAAGCCCTTCACAACCCCACTGCAAACCCCCTGGAAGCAGAGGAGGAGCCCTATCCCCCCATGCCCCACATAACAGAGCTTTGCTCTTTCCCCAGTTTACCTTAGCTGATGAAGCTCCCTCGTACACCTTCAGACTGGTCTCTAGTTCCTGCATATCTTGCCCATCCCTGACCATCACAGAAACATCATCTGCGTATGCTGAGACTGCTATTCCTGTCACCACACCCATGCCTGTCCAGCACACTCCCTGCAGTCTCCTGCGTAGCAGTCCTAAAAAAGGCTCAATGGCTAGTGTGTATAGCTGCCCAGATAGAGGGCATCCTTGTCTAATGCCCCGTCTCACCCAGACTGGCCTACTGAGCCCCCCTCCCACCTTAACCATACATGACACCCCAGCATACAACAGCTTCACACAGGTCACAAAACTCTTCCCAAACCCAAACACAGACATCACATTAAACAGATACTCATGATCCACTCTATCAAAAGCCTTCTCTTGATCTAAAGAGACCAGTCCAAAGTTCACATTAGAACCTCTCGACAAGTCCAACATGTCCCTAATCAAGAACAAGTTGTCCGTGATTGAGCGTCCCGGTACACAATATGTCTGGTCCTTGTGTATTATAGAGTCCAGATGGGACTTCAGTCTGTTAGAGAGGACCTTGGCAAAAATCTTGTAGTCCGCACAGAGTAATGCCACAGGCCTCCAGTTCTTAAGTTCACACAAGTCCCTTTTTTGGCAGGAGAGTCAGAGCGGCCCGACGGCAGCTCATCGGCAACTCTCCTACCCCGATGCATTCACGCAAGACGCAAAAGAAATCCTTCCAATTATTCCCCAGAATTTTTTTGTAAAACTCCACTGGGAGTCCATCGACCCCCGGTGCACGACCGGGGACATCTGGGTTACGGCCTCTGCCATGTTCATGTGACAACAGAGGAATGTCCATTTCATCCCTCTGTGCCCGAGAGAGCTTAGGGAGTCCTGCGAACAAGACCTGAGCACACATAGGATCACACATTTCTGCCCTATACAATTCAGTATAAAACTCCACAGTCCGCTCCCGCATCTCCCCCACCACAGAGGTCACCCGCCCATCAGACAGCCGTAGACAATGCATACCCTTGGCTTCACTGCTCTGTCTTTCCAAACCAAAGAAGAAGGAGCTGGGAGCATCCATCTCCTTGAGCATGGAGAACCTAGCTCTTACAAGTGCTCCCTTTGCTTTAACCTGGAAAAAACTGCCCAGGTCCCTACGTAATTCGCGAAATTAGCCTGGAGGCCTACATTGCCTTGCCCCACCATCTCTACCTCCATCTCACTAATACACCGCTCTAGTTCCCCCAATACTCTCCTAGCCTCTGATGATGAGAGAGCTGTGTACTGTTGACAGAAAGCCGAATCTGCACTTTCCCCACATCCCACCATTGACTCAGAGACTCATACTCCCTCTCTTCGCTGCCCCCACCTTTCCCAAAGGTCTGGAAAACTGAGCAAAAAGTGGCATCTTGTAAGAGCTTTACATTGAACTTCCAATAAGATGCCTGCCGGGGCCCTGGTGAAATAGACAGCCGAGCCATGGTTATGTGATGGTCCAAAAACCCACTGGAGAATGGTAGCGCCCAGCAGCCTATTGCTCTGATTCCTATATGTAAAAACGATCAAGTCGGGCTGCACTCACCCTAGCCCCAAAAACCTTCACCCATGTAAACTGTCTTGTGTTTGGATGTTTAGTTCTCCAAACATCCACTAGGTCAAACTGATTAATGATGTCCCCTAACACTCCCACTGACACTGAATGAGGCTCTCCCCCATTTCTGTCTTTTGTAAAATCCATTGTACAGTTCCAGTCACCTCCGATCACCAGCGTCTCCTCAGGCGCTACTTGTGAGAGTTCCTGTCTAAGACTCCCAAATAGAACCCCTCTTTCTCTCCCTGTGTTAGGCGCATACACATTTATAAAAACAAAACCCATGCTGTTAATTTCTGCTTTAACAACAAGCAACCTACCCTTACACACTTCCTTTGAGGAGCAAATTTTTACTGACAGACCCGGTGCAAAAAGGACTGCCACCCTGCACTAAGATTTGTCCCATGGCTCAACACACTTGCCCCTTTCCACCAGAGCCCCCAATCAACTTCATTCACCACATCACTATGCGTCTCCTGCAGAAACACACAGTACTTTTTTTTGTTTTACATATCCACCCAACACACTCCTCTTTCCCGCATCTCTGGCGCCATTTATATTAGCGAGCCTACCCAAGAGTCTCCATAAGAAGTGGGAGAAAAGCCAGCAGAGAAATAGACCAATAGCAAAGCTCAAAAAGCCCCGTGTCAGAAAGAAATTAAACATTTAAACAGTGTCTGAAGGTAAACCTTTACGCACTGTTGTGACCCACTTCCTCAACCTAAACCGTTTCCTGGGTGAGAGGACACCATGCCCCTCATTTCTCATTGCATGTTTTACTGATCTTACAAACTTTCTAGTCAGGAAAAAAAGCCTCAAGATTAACTTTTTTCCCCTTAGTCTCATTCAGAACCTTGTCAGTTCTCTCAACGTGTACTTAGACCCCTCTGGTTGACTGGCTGTCAGCTCCGGGCCAATTGAAGAAGAGTCTGAAAAAAATAACTCCTCATCCTCTTCCTCAGACTCACTTTCCTCCTCTTCTCTATCTCCCACCCTGACACCCTGCTCTTTCTCTCTGGTTAGGGCCTCACCCACAGCAACAGGCAACATTTCCATTTTGCCTTTGCCACACCCTTTTTCCTTTTCCGCTTGACACCCCCTCTCCACCCCTAATCTCTTACACTTCCCCACTATACTCTCCTCATCCACTAGAATAACCTGACTAGACCCAGTATCATCTACACCACCCTCCTGCATGACTAGCCCGCATCATCTACACCCCTCCATAGCATGACTAGGGCCAGCCTCAGCTACCCCACCATCCATAGCCTGACTAGACTCAGCCTCTGCTATACCACCATCCATATCCTGCCTAGACCCAGCACCCTTTACACCACCCTCCATAGCATAACTAGGCCCAGCCTCAGCTACCCCACCTGACTAGACCCGGCCTCTGCTTCCCCACCATCTCTAGCCTGACTAGACCCAGCCTCCACTACCCCACCATCTCTAGCCTGACTAAACTCAGCTACAGCTACCACCACTCTCTACCCTGACTAGGCCAACCTCATCTACACCACCATCTCTAGCCGGACTAGGCCCAGCCTCTGCTGTCTGCATCTCCTTACCCCTGCACTTTGACCTCGATTTCCCCCACTGGCGCCTGTACCCTCACCTTGTCTACGGCCTTTGTGTGGGCACGCAAAACTCTTGTGCCCCAATCCCCACATTCAAAACACCGTAGACTATCTGTGCTGGCAAAACCTGCATAGAGCCCCTCCCCATGTCTCACTTTAAAGTGCACATTTAGCTGTTGCTCGTTGTTGTTCAGAAACATAAACCACTGCCTCCGGAACGAAACAACGTGTTTAACGGCATCTGCCTGAAACCCTGCGGACAGTACACGGAAACCGCTAGCAAACTTACCAAAACGACTCAGCTCTTTCCTAATTTGATCATCCGTAATAAACGGAGGCAAATTTGCCACTACAACTCTTGTTGAAGGGGTAGAGAGAGGTGAAATTGACACCAACACATCCCTTACAAATATTCCGCTAGCAATTAGCCTACCAACCAAATTAGCCCTTTTCATGAACACAACCACAGCTTTGTTCATTCTAGAAACAGAATGTATAAACTCAGCTCCTACCTGTTCACCGACCGCGAGCAGAACCTCCTCCACCTTAACTCCGTTCTCAGGAACACACCTGAATCCATGCTGTATAGACAGCGTCTCCTCCGCGCTAGGCTGAGAAGCCATCGCGCACACCACAACTTCCAAACCCAGGAAAG